>NW_010532997.1:14864-26576 GCF_000687285.1 Phaethon lepturus
AAATTTGTTATAAAATTTTGCAGAGTCAAAGTCACATTAAAAGGCCTAGTGTTGCTCAGAGTCATATTTTCCTCTTTCTCTGAAGTTGGGCACTGCATTTACAAGCTTCCAGACAACATTTACAGTTTCACGGAGTCCCTCCTACTGGACTTGCCATTTCACATTCCAGTTCTTTTAATGGTCTGGGATAGGAATTTCCTACATCCTGGATTTTGTTACATTAAATGGTCTAACTTTTGTTTCTGTCATGGAAATTGGAAGCCCTAATGCTCTAACTTAATTATGGATTTACATTTGTTCATATTGCAATTTAACATGGAGAACTCAACCTATCCATAGTTATTTTAATAGCCAATTTTTCTGCAAGAGCTTCACACCCACTGAAACAGAGTCCAAATCACCACCACTTCCCGTTGATTCATTGACCATTTAGTAAATAAATCACTATTCCACCCTGTTCAGACCTTTACTGCTAGCAGTTTCCAATCAACTGATTTTGGGAGGATCAAGAACTGTATGATCATACACAATTTGCACTATTAGCTATTTCACTTGTTGTTTTGTAAAGAATGTAATCCACATTGCTGTCAAAAGCTGCATTTCCGTAAGAAGTCCCTTATAGTATACTTGTAGTGCTTACTTTACCATAGTGATTTTCTCAAAGACATTCTTGTTTAACCATAGCATTGCACCTTTATTTTTTTACAGTCAAATTTTACTAATTTTACAGAACTTTCCTAGCCCTGAAGCTGCTACGAGCCTGTTTTAGGCTGTCATACATAGCCAGTCCTTAATTTAAAATATTTCAATAATATTTTATAGCACATAAGACAAAAGGAAATTGGGCAGTGATTGCTTACTGAGTCCTCATTTTCTCAGGCTTTAACGTAAATGTTCATTTTTGTTTGGCATTAAATGCCATAATCTAGGATTTTTATGATAAAATACCATGTTTTTTCTATTACAATTTCCCTAGAGGTTTTAAAAACTCTATTCATTATTCATTCTCACAGTGGGTTTTTTTATTTATTTTAGGGTCTATAACTTTCTCTAGTAAAAAATGGTTTCAGATGGAGTAGTTATTTTAATTCATACTTAGGTAGCTCTGAGCAAATCAAAGGATCAACTTTGATTGTGGTTTTTGTGATATAGATACTAACCTAGTAAAAAATGGCCTGAATCCTTCTCATGTTTCCTGCATGTTGGCAGTGAGTCCTTACGCAGGAAGGGCATTTAGCCGTATTCTCGTCTAGCATGAACTTAGGTGTGTAATGAAGCTTTCTAAGGAAAACTTTATTTCAAGCACCCAACGAAGTGACTTGATTTTCAGGTGACCTTCATTCTTGGCAGCTCGCCGAAGGGCCAGCATGGGTGCAGCAGGGAGAGTCTTTACCCATGAACTCTGCCTTCTCAAATCACCGTTTCAGGTGATCAGTAATTTTCATTGTTGGCTTAAACTTCATTAAAGAATACATTTAATAAAAACTCGAAGATAGAAATGATAATTCATCCCCTCCCTGGGAGCAACAACAGTGGATTTGACATACATGACTTACAGAAGATACATATTTAGCTATCGATAGTACTCTGATCTCTCCACATTTCTCTGCTACCCTAAATGTGCTTGTCATTGAATGTTTCCGTGTGAGAGTGGGAAACATGATTTCAGGTACTACTCACCTTTCCCACAGCAATTCAGCCAGCCCCCATTTTTTTCCCCTTTGCCATCGCTTTGCTTACCTGAGTGCTCAACCGTGCTGCCCAGCTGCAAAACACCCCGCACCTCCTGGCCTCTCAACCACATACCTGGCTTTTGTCCCTCAAGGAAACAGGGAAGGAAAATACTGACCTCTGGAAGCATGAGAATTGCCCAAAGGCTGGAACTGCTGATCACAAGATTAGCACTAGCCTAAAACTACATCATCCAGAGCAGTTGGTATTCCTGAAGATGCCTCATGGTGTGGACATCTGCAACGTTTTCAGATTCCTACACCTATGCAAATATGGATTCTTAATCAACCAAAGCAACAATTTAATTTAATTGGAGCTCTCCAGAAAAAGATGTCTCTCCAGGTGAAAATACTGACTTTACAGAAACAAAAAAGGAATAACACAAACGTTTTTGGTCAAGAATATATTTTCAACTCTGAATTCTTTAAGGAAAAAGAAAAGGGAAGGCATCCCATGGACCTGTTATTTGGTAACAGAGAAGGACTTGTGGGTGATGTGACGGTTGGAGGCCATCTTGGGCATAATGATCATGAAATGATAAGAGTTTTTGATTCTGAGAGAAGTAAGGAGGAGGGTCAGCAGAACTGCCACCTTGGACTTCTGGAGGGCAGACGTTGGCACTACAGGCCTGTCAGTCTGAAGTTGGTGCCAGGGAAGGTTATGGTGCGAGTCCTCTTGAGTGCCACCACGTGGCACGTACAGGACAACCAGGTGATCAGGCCCAGTCAGCATGGGTTTATGAAAGGCAAGTCCTGCTTGAACAACCTGATCTCCTTCTGTGGCAAGGTGACCCACTTAGTGGATAAGGGAGAGGCTGTGGGTATTGTCTTCATGGACTTTAGTAAAGGCTTTGACACCATTTTGCACGGTGTTCTCCTGGAGAAACCGGCTGCTCATAACTTGGACGGGCGTCCTCTTCGCAGGGTAAAAACATTGGCTGCATGGCCAGGCCCTAAGAGTTGTGGTGAATGGAGTTAATTCCAGTTGGTGGCCAGTCACAGGTGGTGTTCCCCAGGGCTCAGTACTGGGGCCACTTCCCTTTAATATTTATAGCCGTGATCTACACGAGGGGATCGAGTGCTCCGTCAGTAAGTTTGCAGATGACACCAAGTTGGGCAGGATTGTTGATCTGCTCGATGACAGGAGGCTCTGCAGAGAGATCTGGACAGGCTGGATCAATGAGCCAAAGTCAATTGTATGAGGTTCAACAAGGCCAAGTGCTGGGTCCTGCACTTGGGTCACAACAACCCCATGCAACGCTACTATGCAAATATGGATTCTTAATCAACCAAAGCAACAATTTAATTTAATTGGAGCTCTCCAGAAAAAGATGTCTCTCCAGGTGAAAATACTGACTTTACAGAAACAAAAAAGGAAAGGAATAACACAAACGTTTTTGGTCAAGAATATATTTTCAACTCTGAATTCTTTAAGGAAAAAGAAAAGGGAAGGCATCCCATGGACCTGTTATTTGGTAACAGAGAAGGACTTGTGGGTGATGTGACGGTTGGAGGCCATCTTGGGCATAATGATCATGAAATGATAAGAGTTTTTGATTCTGAGAGAAGTAAGGAGGAGGGTCAGCAGAACTGCCACCTTGGACTTCTGGAGGGCAGACGTTGGCACTACAGGCCTGTCAGTCTGAAGTTGGTGCCAGGGAAGGTTATGGTGCGAGTCCTCTTGAGTGCCACCACGTGGCACGTACAGGACAACCAGGTGATCAGGCCCAGTCAGCATGGGTTTATGAAAGGCAAGTCCTGCTTGAACAACCTGATCTCCTTCTGTGGCAAGGTGACCCACTTAGTGGATAAGGGAGAGGCTGTGGGTATTGTCTTCATGGACTTTAGTAAAGGCTTTGACACCATTTTGCACAGTGTTCTCCTGGAGAAACCGGCTGCTCATAACTTGGACGGGCGTCCTCTTCGCAGGGTAAAAACATTGGCTGCATGGCCAGGCCCTAAGAGTTGTGGTGAATGGAGTTAATTCCAGTTGGTGGCCAGTCACAGGTGGTGTTCCCCAGGGCTCAGTACTGGGGCCACTTCCCTTTAATATTTATAGCCGTGATCTACACGAGGGGATCGAGTGCTCCGTCAGTAAGTTTGCAGATGACACCAAGTTGGGCAGGATTGTTGATCTGCTCGATGACAGGAGGCTCTGCAGAGAGATCTGGACAGGCTGGATCAATGAGCCAAAGTCAATTGTATGAGGTTCAACAAGGCCAAGTGCTGGGTCCTGCACTTGGGTCACAACAACCCCATGCAACGCTACAGGCTTGGGGAGGAGTGGCTGGAGAGCTGCCCGGCGGAAAACAACCTGGGGGTGCTGGTTGACAGCCGGCTGAACATGAGCCAGCAGTGTGCCCAGGTGGCCAAGGTGGCCAACAGCGTCCTGGCCTGTATCAGCAATAGTGTGGCCAGCAGGAGGAGGGAAGTGATCATGCCCCTGTACTCGGCACTGGTGAGGGCGCACCTCGAATCCTGTGTTCAGTTTTGGGCCCCTCACTACAAGAAGGACATCAAAGTGCCAGAGCATGTCCAAAGAAGGGCAACGAAGCTGATGAAGTGTCTAGAGCACAATTCTCATGAGAAACGGCTGAGGGAACTGTGGTTGTTCAGTGTGGAGAAGAGGAGGCTGAGGGGAGACCTTATCGCTCTCTACAGCTACCTGAAAGGGGGTTGTAGCGAGGTGGGTGTTGGCTCTACAACTGTCTGGAAGGAATTTGTAGTGAGGTTGGTGTCAGTCTCTTCTCCCAAGTAACAAGTGATAAGACAAGAGGAAATGGTCTCAAGTTGCCCCAGGGGAGTTTTCGATTGGATATTTCTTTGCCAAAACCATTGTCAAGCATTGGTGCAGGCTGCCCAGGGAAGTGGTTAAGTCACCATCCCTGGAGGCATTTAAAAGATGTGTAGACGTGGTGCTTAGGGAGATGGTTTAGTGGTGGACTTGGCAGTGCTAGGGTAATGCTTGGACTCAATGATCTTAAAGGTCTTTTTGAACGTAAACTCTTCTATGATTTTACAATTCTATGAAAACACAGTGACCCGAGGACCTATATTCCAGATGTTTTCTTTTTGATGCTTCCCTGTGAACCTGACTACTTGGCTGAACCTTGCCTCTCCAGCACCAGTCTCCTTCTTTCTGAGCCCTGTAGTGCCTACAAGGAGACTGGCAGGCTGGAGTGCTCAGCCCAGGGTGGCCCAGGGTAGCCGCAAGGTTCTCAGCCTGTCTTCAGGGACAATTCCAAATACACCCTGAGTGTTGGGTCACAAACCAAAACCTTTTCTGTCCTTGGAGATTAGGATGCAGGAGTGAGTGTTTGTGTGTGTTTATTATATTTGTGTGGGTTAGATCTGTTGTTTGTTCATTATTTTTCAGCTGAGTATTAGAAATACCTGAGATTAGTTTATGCTTGGGATTGATCTATGATTGGAGCAAGATTGAAATTACTTCTCATTATTAAACAACACTGCTGGATGTCCACAAGAATCCTGTATTGTCTATCTTTCCTACATAAATAGTAATAGCTATTTTCTCTGGCTATGAATATTACATGTCAAAGCTAATCTTCAATCCCCATTGCTTATTTTTTCAATATTTTGTGCTGCTCCTTTAAAATAATATAGAAATGCTTTCCAGCATAAGTGACTGCTACCTCTTGCAGGTAGAGTTATTGTCTTCTTGGTGTTTTCCATTAATCCCAGAGTGGTAGAGTTTCATTCCTTTAATATGTAAAATTTTCTTTCTTTCTGCATAACTATGTGAACAATGTGCATTGCAAATCATTATTTCTAAATGATGCATCTTCTGCTGTAAAAAACGATCTTCTGCAAGTGTTTGTTTAGTGGTTGGTTTGTTCAGAAAGATTTCCTGAGCTTTCTTCTCTGACCGCTCCCACATGTCATCTTCAATCAAAAATGTCTCAGGAAGGTGCAAGGATATTAGCCAAAGGGAAAATCCCTCTTCTCATTAACCATAATAGCTCCATGGCCAGTAGATTCAACAACAGGAACCTGGCTTTTGGGGCACAGGCCCTCGTTCAATTACTCCCTCATGAGAAGCATCACATAAGCATCCTTGCAGCTGCACATCGCTCTTGTTGGCAGCTCTTGTAAGAGGCAGACCACTCTGACCATAGCTTTGCAATGCGCACACCCTTCAAAGCAGGGGGAGCTTCATCCCAGCCTTTTGGTTTGCCAATGTATAGACAATTATAGGCTCAGGAAACTATACTAAGCATCTAAGTGTGAATTTAGGAAGCCTTAAAAATCAGCATTAATTTTATACGCCTTTAAAAAATTTTGGGCTCTATCTTCAAGAGCAGTGGCATAGCTGGAATCAAGAACCCATTAACGCTATCCCAAATAGACATGTTCTACCAGAAAAGTGTTAAGAAATAAAGTAAAGAGTCAAAAAGAAACAAAAAAAATCACTTCCCCTTGAGAAAATAAGCAAGTAACAATATCTCTAGTCTATTTTAATGGGCAGGTGTTGCCATTACTATTGAGCCAGTGTGACAAGTCACAGAATCGGAATACAGTTGTCTTAGGCACCATGAGAGAAGGGCTGAGTATACCCACGCGTCTTCCCATGCGATGTCTTGGTGCATGATCGAACTCCATCGGAGCTCAGTGAAAAACTTTCAGTTTTTGACAAGCAGGGATGGGGAAGAAGGTCCTAATGGGTTATCAGAATCATTAAGAAAATTGGATAGGTGGAACCAGTGTCTCAGAGCAAAATGATGTATCGCTGTATGACTCCTGAAATTGCCACCGCTGCTCATTTATTAAAGATGCAGCAGTTCTGTTACAGCCTGTGAAGCACTTGCTAGCACTGTCCATTTCAGGCAAATCATCACTAAATTCCTTAATTCTTGTTCTGTTCTGCTAATAAGGATCTTGTGTGTTTCTACATCTGGGGTCCTTAATTAATCAAACACTTAAACCACCTAAGGACAAATTGTCGTCTTTGAGAGGGGAATATGCAATCAAGGACAAAAAGGTCCAATCATTCTGGCTATCTTCTTTAAGTTAATAGAAAAGAACACAGAATGTAAATGGAATGTCATTTTGCTTTAATTAAGAAAAATGAAAATAATTGTGTATTCTGTTTCCACTTGTGACACCTTATTGGATGCTTAAAGTACAATTAAATTGAGGTCAGACAATTTCAGAAGTGAAGATTCTTGGCGGCTCTGCTGAATAGACAACAGCTGTCTATAACAATGATCATCTGATATTATTTAATTTACAATCTTTGTATTCTGTTCTTGTTCACTTCTTTTTCTTTTTTGGCTTGAATTTTTACATATTTATCTCATTTTTAATTCTCAGTTAACATTCATGTAGTTATCTTTTTTTTCCTCTCCTTCCTTTTCCCTTGTTTTCTATAGACTCTTTTCCCTCTTTGCCTATTCCATTTCTCTTTTTGCCTGTCTCACATGCATCTGTGAAAGACCACTGGGGAGACCTTGTGAATAATCAGATCTGATTTTCATAAAGATATTTGGATGCAATGTTAGGTGATGCTGGATAATGATTGTGCTCCTTTTTGCATGGCCTTTGGAAGAGATCAAGCATTGCAAAGGATTTGACCTTGACCTTGCTACCCGAATGGTAACGATTACACAGGGATGTTGCTTGTTTTGAGTCATGCAAAATACATGTGCCAGACTATTCTCACTGTTCAGTATCTGTTTGGGTATAATTTATTCTTGCGATGACAGTATGCAGTTTACAACTTGTATCCTGTATACCTAATGAGACAATTATTCCAGGAGAGTCTCAGCTATTCAGCAAAATTGACACAAAGCAAACAGAAAGGCTGTGCTGGAAATGAAGACCAATTTTGTTTAACCCGAGGGGCTCCTGGTTAGGCTGTCGTTTGCTTGCACGTAACTTCCATTGGTGGAAAATAGGTCTCACAAATTTGCCCTGAAAGATGATTCAAGCCAGGTTTCCCAAGGCTGTCTACAAAATATTTGGACTTTCAGAAGATGTTGCTCTTCTCTAAATGTTAACTATGAAAGTAATGGTGAGTAAACTGAGAAGGGGTGAGGGGAGAGGGATGGGTCTTTCTTTCCAACTGGCACAGTGGGAGTGCTGTCTACCGAAGGAGGGAGACAGCCAAGAGACAAAATTCAAGTTGTAAGCAGAAATGGCTCAATGTCTTCCAAAGCACTGTAATAGAGTACGTATGTTTAACACATTATTTTTAGTTTACTAATGTTTGTTGACAGGAGTGACAAATATAACGTGCATACGGGAGTGAGGAGCAGGAATGAAACATTCTGTCTCCACTTGAAATAGTCTCCTTGTAATCCAAACAAACACACACCTGCAAATTCCTCACAAGCCAGGCAGCTGAAGCTCAGAAGATGACTCACGTTGCGCTTGGCTGGAACACTCGCTAAGGTAGGCCTGTGTGGACACGGCGATTCGTGCGATGCCATGGGATGTTGAATAGCTGGGAGAAGCGGTGTTGCAGTGCAGCAGTTTTAAGCAATGACTTCCTTCTTTCCAAGCAACTGAAAAAGATCTGCCAGCAGAATTATTTAAAAAAAAAAAAAAAAAGGATAAATAATGTTCAACATGGGCTGGGGAGGAGGGAGAACTTAAACGCAACTGCAGGACTGAATGTGAAGTTTACTGCTTCAGCTGATCTTCTCAGGGTCTCTTCAGTAACGCTGTGGGTCAAATTCTGTGTGGCAGCCCTTAATCAGGAAACGCTCCTGATGAGATCAGCACAGGTTTTGACCATAAAGCACAAGTATCATGTGTTAAAAATATCAAATAATGTGTATTAGCCTTTAGACAGCCAGTTTCCAAGATGTGGCCGGCTCGCATTTCTGCATGGAAGTGGGACTGGAGAAGAAACCACAATATATCATACCATAAGTTGCTACTGGGTGCAGAACCGAATGCATGTGGAATTTTATAGCTCAAAAACAGCAGTAAAAACTAAGGAGGGGCTCATAGTTCTATATCTTTGTCCTTTTTTGTTATAATTTGAATATACTTACTCAGTTTCAAAGGATAATAGTAGTCGGTAATTATTCTTAAAAATGACACATATTTTTAGTAGGGTTTAATTATTCAAAACATCGGAATGGTTTGAGGACACGTCGTTCCGTGAGCGGGCATGTCAGCGCTGGGCGTTTGAGTAAGAGCGGGGTGGGGGTGCCTTTGCCACCTCTCTCTGTGGGGTGCAGAGTTGGACCAGGACAGGTGGGCACAGCCGTATCGTCACTGAGACCTCAGAGGGACCACAAAACCCCGACTATTACGAGTCTGGTCTGCTGACTAATAGTTCTGTCTGGATGGCTGGCAGTCATGAAGTACTTGCTTCATATCTAAGTATAGGAGAGCATACTGAACCTGTGTTTCACTTAAAACAGGATTTAAATCCATGCTAATTTTTGCATTGGCTCAATGAGGACTAGGATTTTACCATGCTTTTTATCAGAATGACACTATGTAGACCAGGACGTAGTCATTACCTTCTCAAATATGTTCTTTGATTTCTTTGG
Source organism: Phaethon lepturus (assembly GCF_000687285.1). Lineage (NCBI taxonomy): Eukaryota > Metazoa > Chordata > Aves > Phaethontiformes > Phaethontidae > Phaethon > Phaethon lepturus. The sequence continues at coordinate 24,121 of NW_010532997.1, forward strand.
TGGTTGTTGTGCCCTTCAAAGAAAGGGAGGAGGGAACATAGTGCTGTCATTGGTACTTCTTGCTGGAAATGCACTCAAATGTAGACTGAAGTTTGGAGCTGCTGCTCTGCTTGGTCCTTCTTTTTCTTCAGAAGCATTTAGAAGAGTAGAAAATAGTATTTTTCCTTTGCTTTTCTGATGTTTAATTTTGTTCCCATGGTGACAGGTGTTTTGTAAATATCTGAGAGAGATGCTCTGCGCTGTGAGGAGAAATAGTGCCAACAAAATGCACAAGATTCAGAAAGGAGTCCTGCTCTTTTTGTCCCTTCTGCACAGACAAATATATCTCAGAAATTTATTTCAAGGTTATAAAGAACATATACATGTCAATCTTAATTGCATTTTCTGTGTTATCTGTGACTGGATTTGAAAGTCCTAGTCAGAGGATTGTGTTAAAGAAAACAAGATCTAGCTAAGCAAAATTCAGATTCCAAATTTGATCTTGTCTGCATGACGGGAAAAAAAAATCAAAAACAAACAAAAAAAGGATAACATGCTAACAAAAAAGTCCCATTTTCATAAATTGAATATTGTTATAACTGTATGTTGGAACTGGAATAAAAACATTATCCTTCACTTCTGTTTCTGCAACAAGGGTGCACAAGAGACGGGGACAAAGAGCAGATCCGCTCCAGTTGTCTAATTGGACTGAGTTGTTGCTGAATGCCAGCCTGACCTAAATGGAACTGAAGGATTTTCACCAACATTTCATCCTTTTGTATTTTCTAAGGTTAATCTTCCTCCCTTTGTGTTTGTCTCACTAGACTGCAGCTGAGGGAACAAGAGGTACAGCTGAACTCGGAGCATCTTTCCATGTCCAGCTGATAAGGAGGTGGTTTGCTTGAGGCTAGAGCTAAACGACCTATTCACAATAAACGTTTTTCAATTAATTTAATCTTTTCTCTTGCACATCAGTTTGTCATGAAGAGACCAGTTTTTATAAATACATTCCTCGTCTAATGTCATTTGATGAATGCTTCAAGAGAAAATAAAGTAACCGCCTTTGTATTGCTTGAAAACTGTCACTTCAAGGCTACTTGCCACTCGTTACGGCATCACTGCTGCAAATACGAAAAAGCAGATGGGCTTGTCAGGACCACGCTGAAGTTGTTCCCTGGAGGGGACAGAGCAGCGAGTAGCATCTACTTTGGAAGTAAGCTTTTGAGTTTCGGTCACTACAGTTAAGCTGGTTCAAATTTTCTCTACAATTCCAAACCAGTGATGGATGATGCACCCAACCTGTTGTATTTTACATGTATACGGTAGCACACAATAGAGCTAGAGCAAAAGTTAGAGCAGGACTGCATTTTGCCTCTCCCTTCCCCTGAGATAGCCACCCTTCTCCCTTTTCCCAACAAGCTGCCAAAGTGGTGATAAAGGTGTAAGTTGGAGGGATAAAATGCTCTGTATCACGTCCCAGCGTGCCAGTACAATCAGATGTGCTGCAGCGAGGCAGACTGTAGAGAGAAGAGACATCTGAGGATTCTCGCCCTCATCCAAAAGTGTTGTGCGATATGGAACTTTGATGGAGGGGGCTGCAGCATTCACAAAATATTCAGAGCATCCTTTAGCAGCAGGCTTGGTTTATGTGCAATAGGTTGTTTTACACCAATTAGACAGATGCAATAACAAATAGCAACAGAAAAGCAAAAAGCCTGAACACATGATGCAGCGAGTCCTGGTTTGCGATGTTGGTCCATGGATTTCCCCCGTTATCCTCTCAGTTCTGCAGGCGAGAGGTTTTGCTGCTTCCTCGCCGTCGCCACTCCTCAGAGTAACAGCCTGAGCTCTGTGGCATACGGCTGCTCCAGTCGCAGTGGATCTCTGGGCTTGTTTCCAACATACTGTAACTCCAATTTACCAGAATGGCACTTATAGGTGTCCAGTTAAAATGTTCTGTTTTATCAGGGAAAATGCTTTCCCAATGGTACTGTTCGCCACTGAATAGAATTCAAGAATCATTTTGTCTGTTATGACTTTTATTTTCACAAAGAATGCAGACACGAGATACTTAATGTGATGTCCTAATTAATGCAAATATGCCAAAAACCTTTATTTTCCAGAGAAAATTATATTACACTGTTACATTTCCACATTTTGTGGCTGCATATTTTATATACTGTAACCATGGTTACTGTGTCATTAAAGTCTATTGAGAGGGAGTTGGGCATAGCATAGAGCTATCACATAGAATGATTGCTTTTGTAAATTTAAAAGAAGCTCTGCAGCTAATTAGTGTGAGTGTGTAAATTGGACCAATGGAGAGCATGGAATTTGGAACAAATTATTACAGAGTCTGAAGCAAATGGAGAACATTTTTATTTGATTTAGGAACTTGCCTTCTGCACCACAAGCCTCTTAAACTTTTAATTGTGTAAGGCTGAAGCCACACACTGGCACACTGCTGATCGCAGGAA
>NW_010532997.1:26607-29571 GCF_000687285.1 Phaethon lepturus
AGAAGGGAGGCCAGTGGTCTTAAATGGGAAGTACTGGTGGCGGGCAGAAAGCTGGGGAAAGGGCACAGCATGCCTGAGCTGCTCTGGTTTTGCATCGTTTGGAAGTTTTAGAAGCAAATTCCGCTGCCTGGGAATTTTTCAAGCTGTCTCTTGTGTACGGGTTAGGTACGTGTTTGCTCCACGCGGTGCGCTCTGTACATGGGGAGTGGGGCTCTCGCTTCTCTCCTTTACTGCCCTGCACTGTAGTAGCAGATGCAAAGTAGGATCTTGTAGTCACACGTTTCCTTAATCTTCCTTAAAACACGGGTATCCTCGTGAGAAAACAACATATCCATGGCCGTGTAGATGCCTAGCAGCTTTTATATTGTATGGGAAGCTGCATATGACAGCTGAATATCCTCCTACTTTGGATGCTACCGATGGCTTTTCCAGCATGCTCCCCAACTTTTCAATAGTTGCATGATTTGTGACAACCTTATATGTTAGCAAGAATTTCCCCTTCGTCACTGTACCTCTGTGCTGGGTGAACACAGAAGTGTGTTTTGTTTCACCAGCCCGTGAAACACCTGTATGGGCCACTGCCGGCGGCAGGGTTGAGTGACGGTGCCTGGGGTGGCGGCTTCCAGCAGCAAAGCAGTTAATGGCCTGTCCTTGTCCTGTCTCTGCCACACACCCTCCATCTGCCAACAGCCAAGGGCACTGACGGACAGCTCCACTTTTGGCAAATTTTCTGAGTTCTCTCTCTTCTATTTGGCAGATATTAGCAACTAAGAGCTAACTGCTCCCGTGGGCTTAGGAAATCTAACGCTGCCCTGATCTGAGATGATGCTTGCTTTGTATTTCTTTGCATGTGTAATGCTGGGATACAGCAGGCTTTTTTTCCTTCTCCAGGGTCTCAGAGAATAAGTAGAAAATCAACAGCATCTTCTGCAGGTGCTGGTAAGCACAAACCATGTAACGCCCGACAAAGTCCTCCCATCCCGATCACTCGCCTTCCCCATACTTTGAATCCCAACACAGGAGGAACAACACTGGACCCAGCAGCTTCACAGGGAACAGACTTCCACAAATGAATGAAGCAAAAAAATTAATACAAAATCTTGAGCAGTCACTAACAATCCCTGTCTCTTCACCATTATCCAATGTGATCCCCAAAAGCAGCTCTGCATGGCCTGGCTATCAGTACCCAGCAGAGAGCCTTGGCCAGCGAAGGTGCCAGATCTGGGTCTCCCATTGACCACTGCCCGTTTGGCCAGGCACAGTCTGGTGCAAGCAGCCCTCAAACAAACAGCTACCGGAGCGTGGGGGGAAAAAAACCCTGCCAGTGCTAAAAACCACTTAGTCTTGCATAGTCTCTTCATACAAGCACATCTGTAAAAAATAATCAAGCTGTTTTGATTACAGGACTGTTAATTGAATAAGTAAGACCAGTAACATGGCACAGGATTGAGTGCCTGAGTCCGTCCTCCCTGACCTGATTGCCAACAGAGTTCCAATTTTGAGGTTCAGGCTCTCTGCCAACCTTCTCACCACTGAGAGATCCTGCATTTCTTTTTCTGCATCTGTTCACTTATCAAATTTATCTGCAGGCTACCTGAACCCTTACCAAGGATAATACCCTGTCAGAAGGTAGGTAATGGCATGGTGTAGTATAACATTGCTATGTAGCAATGCTATGATGAAATATCGGACAGCATGTCAGGAACATTGTATTTATCTTTCTGTGGTATTTTTGCATCATTTTGAGAAAGGCCAAGTATGCCTGTGATGATGTGATGTTACCCGAGAACATTTCAACACCTATTTTGCACTCAGGGAGTCGATGCTAGGAGACACAAGCACTTTAACTCCAACATTGCCAGCAGCAGGTGATCCTGCACCTCCTCATTTGCGACAGTTCAAGAAAAAATGGCCTCCAACCTCGTTTGGAAAGTGTGGGCATCACCAGCACGCTTAGGCTGAGCTCTGTTTCCCTCTCTTGTATTGCTCCCTGGCAGGGTATTAGCTACTGACTGGTAATTCAGTGTGCAAGCTCACTCCATCTCAGTTAAAAGCCTTAGAAGCATACAAGAGACGCACATTTGTGAGGGAAAAAAGGGAAAAACTGCCCCCCTGGCGAAGGCAGTAAGCACATAATCCTCCACGTGATGGAGGCTTGCAGCAAGCACAATGCAACAAAACTCCGGAGCAGTCCACTGGCTACCGCAGTCTGCTGCTTTTGTCCATGGCTTCTGCTAAATCCACATCACGTTTCCCATTAAGTTAATAAATGCTCATTTCAGAGAAGCCCTTGCGTTTTTTTTTAACATTTCCAAAAATAAAGCATAACCAGAAGGTTCCTGTTATGTAACATAAATATTTTATTATCTTCCACATTACTGACTTGCAGAAAAAAAATAAAGCCTAGACACACTTTTGGCCTCTTTCATTAGGTAGCCTTGAAAAATACGATGCCATATTGCACAAGTTGTCCTTCTGCATAACCATGGAATATTGCATTACGTATACCTAACCCTTTGCCAAGTTGATGCTTGAAAACACAGGAAAAATGAAAGTCTGCATCTTACAACAACTCCTATTGCTTTTTATCTAAAAATAATTGTGCCTGGCAATGTATTCTTTCTGCATCACAGGCACTATTTTTTTTGATATTTCGACAATACAAAATTGTAATTTTTGCTAGATTCATCACTCCATATCACAGAGCTGTAAAAATTAAATTACAAATCCTGTGGGTCTTGGTCTACCCAGGCTATGTGCTGTGCCACGGGGAGCTCTGCTGGGGTTTGCACAGATGCAGCCGCTCGCGTGGGACTCCCAGGGTTTGAGCGTACGCAGTTAGCCGCGTTGCCACAGCCACCGGACTAACTAACAGAGTGGGCATCACCACGCTTTTATTAATTTGATGGTTCTCAGTTCCAGACTGACCACGTTGTCCTGCTTCCAGCCAGGATAGAGCTGGTT
>NW_010532998.1:0-13647 GCF_000687285.1 Phaethon lepturus
TCCTCCCCACGAGGAGGAAGGAGGAGCAGAAACAATGTCTGATGAACTGACTGCAACCCCATTCCCTGTCCTCCTGCGCTGCGTGGTGGGGAGGAGGTAGAGAACTCGGGATCAGAGTTGAGCCTGGGAAGAAGGGAGGGGTGGAGAGAAGGTGTTTTTTTAAGATTTGGGTTTATTTCTCATTATCCTACTCTGATTTGATTGGTAATAAATTAAAATATTTTTTCCCCAAGTTGACTCTCTTTTGCTCATGACAGTAATTGCTGAGTGATCTCCCTGTACTTATCTCAACACACAAGACTTTCGTTACATTTTCTCTCTCTGTCCAGCTGAGGAGGGGAGTTACAGAGTGGCTTTGCTGGGCACCTGGCATCCAGCCAGGGTCAACCCACCACAAAGAGAAATACCAGAAACTTCTCACAACCAACAAAACCAGTAGGCTCAGGAGTCTAACTGCTAGTGCTTTGCATGCAGTCCTATTGAAACATATTTGTAGTCCACAGTGATTGGTAGAAGTTTGAAAATGATGCTTCTTAACCAACAGAAATACAATGCACTGTATTCCTGATCACTGTGAGTGAGCGATGATTTGGGGAGAAGTATGTAACACCTCTTTAAGCTGGAAGTCCAGCTCCAGACCAGGACCAGTCCTTGCAGCATTTGCTCACTGCAGCAGAAGGAGGGTAACCATGAAATAGAGGAGGAAAAGTATTAGTTACCTGCAGAACTTCAGCTGCCTTTGATATAACATCATTTCCAGGTACATAAAAGAAATATTGAGTGAAGGAAGTTACACAGTTTTGGCTAACCATGAGAAGTAGCTGCATTTTAGCATGACAGCAGGTCTAAGAATGGAATTGTCCATGGATATCACCCATCTGCTGGGTTATCAGTATTTTGTATGAGAGCTTTCCTAACCATCTGGGAAAATGGTTTTTAGATGGCAATGGACACACCACCTTTGTTGCTGGCAAAAAGATAACAAGTTTGCTCTGAGCAGACAGATTACTGCAACATTCTTGATGAAAAGGTGTATTTGGTATAGGCTAAAAGCAGTTCCTGATCTGACTCAGACCATTTATGGAACCGTATTCCCTGTGCCAGTCTGGGATATCAAAAATGGAAAGGGACTTTATTTTTAATTGAGCCTGAGCTGATCACACAAATTAACCCAGAGTGAATTATTACATACCAGATGAAATAATATCCAGGGTCAGTTAATTCCAGGACAATGGTGAATACTAATGGAGCTCACATTCTGCAACCCTCCAGAGCCCTTCTGTGCTGGCTGATGAGACTATTTCCTAGCCAATTGGACTGTATTAAAGAACTGCCTAAATATCATGGCAGAGCATGTATTCAGGAGCAGGGATTTACTCAGCGTTCCATTCATGTCTGGAACGAGAGGATTCTGAGCAATCTTTGCCTTATGTTATGATGGATGCTCTGCAAAATGCAGCATGAAATCGAAGTAAGTGAGAAAACTCACTTAAGGTGAGTGCAAGAGAGGTTATTATAATCCATGATGCCCTCCACCACCTGGTCCGTAGGAATTTACACTGGCCATATTATAATTGCACAACAACAGGAGATCTAGTTACACATCATACCCTCATGGCTCCAAATTTCTTTGGAAGGAAACCCAGGTACACGCCGAGATGACAGCTATGGTAAGCTTCTGTGGGTCCCCCACTTGACTTGATGGGAGAAGGGGTCTGGTGCAGAGAATCCCTCTCCCACAACATAAGCTCAGCTGCTGAGGATTAAGCAGAAGGTATCTTCCAAATGTTATGACACAGCTAATGAGATATCATTTTTTGACATAACAATCAGCAGGGGAGAGGAGATGTGGCTAAGACTTCTTGGTATAAGCTGCTGGTCTTTTGTTGTACACTTTTTGGGAAATGAAATACGGGAACTTCTCAGGTGCCGTGTCATTCCAGAGGAAGAGGTCTGCTAAGGTAAGGTTGTCTCTGCTCAGATTTTAATCCTTTTCAGCATTGGGAAATCTCCTCTGTTGACCTGCTTTAACTCATTTGATCACAGGAAGAGATATTCTCCAAATATACAGCTTTTGCCTTTTGTTTTCCTTCAAATTTTCCAGGCATCAGGGAGCTGATCAAATTTCTGTCCTTGAGGCTCAGGTAAAGAAGGGAAAAGTAACATGTAATAGCTGGGGGTTGCCTATTTTTAGGGCAGAAAAAAATATTTCAGCTGAATTCTGAGGGGCATAATTCTTCTCCCAGAACTGATAATTTGCACTGACGGCACAGTCAGGCTTTCTGCTCCACAGAGTGATGCTGCTGCAGAGGCTCATGGTGTGCCACATTTTAAAGAGGCTAAGAGAGCGGCTGAGTAAGGAAAGTAAGTGAATTGTCCAGGGTGTTAGCAATAGGGTTTTACTTTGCATCCCATGTTGCGATTTTTAGGAAAAACAAAAGCAGAGTTAGAAACGGAATGGCTGAGAGGAAAAAATGTTAAGAATTGCACATGCATTTAATGGCTGCCTTTCCTTTGGATGATGTGTCACTGATGCCTATGACCAAAAACAGAGGAAGTATCTACTTAGGAAACCAAAGGAAAGCTCAACAAGAGGTGAATTACTACTATTCACCGGACTGGCCCCCGCTATGAGCAGCTGAAGGATTAAAGGACAAATTTAAACAAAATAACAAAGCAGCTTTGTCTGGTACCATTGATCCAAAAAAGAGCACTCACTGCACCTTAAAATCCATTTTGTGTCTCCTGCAGAAAGTCTGCTGTGAAAGAAATGGAGTTTTATAATAATTATTTGGAGCCTTAGGTGTTCAGAGCATTCTGTGGTTCACATTACTGCTGCCTTACTACCTGAATGCATTTTCATGTGTATCCTAATCAGTTTATTTACTGTTTGAATGCTATTTTTGATGCCAGGAAATGTCTGCATAGAACACTGAAGACTCTCTCTCTTCATAAGGAATGATGAAAATACTTCAAAGTACATTTCAGACTGTACTATAAACTGTATCTGAAAATGCGAAAGCTCTATCTCCTAGCAGTGCATTGGACAAATTAGTTTTAAAGTCTACTTGCTCATCACAGGTTCTAATACGTGTTTTTTATTTTTTAAATCTGACCTGTCAAAAGAGAAGGTTTGCAAGGCTGCTCCTCAGATGTGAGACACAAGGAAAGTTTCCTGCAGCAGGCAATTGAAAGAAACAACATCTTGGAGTGAAAAGGAGGGGAGGAAGAAATATGTGAATATTTCAAGAATAGCAGCAAAGCATCATAATTAGAAGCATGTGAAGCAAGAAAGGGAATTGTGGCAGATGTCAGGTGAGAAAGAAGGAAGATTCTCCTTCCCAAGCCATTTGATCATGGGTGCAGTCGGCAAAACAGCCACTAGGTAATATTCAAACACTGTGTTGGTATTTAGTAGACACTTATAAAAAGCTTGATACGAGTTATGTGTGATAAAATTTAATTTAGGGTATCTAAAAGTTTTGGACTAGGTGTAGAAGTTTTCTTTCAAGAGATCTACGGTTTCTTTTGTTGAAAAGAGTGTTATTCCTCACTGATGTCCTGGCTGTTACTGAAGTCCTTAGTGGCTCCATTAATCTGGTGTCATGCACAATAAAATGAAAATTGATCTTACTTCTGAACAAGGTCATACCCCCTTCTCTGTAATAAAAGAAAGTGCCATCTCTAATTTTCTTATAACCCGGTATAGGCTACCTTAGCTTCATCTGGAACTGCATCTTTTTAGTACTGACTTCAGATACGCCCTTGTTCTGATGATTATGCCCAAAGGCTTCCTGACCCTTTGCTTCAGAGCTCAGGAGACACCAGCAATGATCGGTTCCCCAGCCCAGGCAGGCGCACAGGGCACTCTACACACCTGTGAATGCAGTAATGCGAACTGCAACACGATGTCTTTAACCCCAGGAACCAAGAACTGGAAAAGGACTCAACCTTAGCCATCCACAAGCCTTTAAAATGGGATTGTTGGAGGACATCCAGTCGATATGAATCCAAAGAACGTCAATGGACTTTTATGCTGAAGGTGTGAAAAGAAGTTTAGAGCAGCAGCTGGGTAATACTCAATCTAGGAAGCTCACTCACTAACGTAACACTGTTGACCTATGTTTTTTTACAAAAGGTACCCATTACCTCTGCTAATTTCAGCATTTAATATACCCTTAACTTCATTCATGTGTGCGAAGGTCATTTCCATATACAAGTCCCTTACAAATTTAGTGTGGGCTAACCCTCTTTATAACTTAATACAAAAGTAATATCAAAACTTCTCATTAAGTTTGAATGGGGTAAAAATATCTCAGAAATTGGAGGATATTGCACATATCCTTTAATGACATTGATTTTCTAATGGAATCGCTGAAAAGATGGAAAATGGCCTCCTAATGATTACTTTTTTCGGGAAACAATTGAAGATGGGAATTTAGTGTAGAGTGAATTAAAGTAAATTTATTAGTTCATTGTGGATATGGAATTTCTTGTCATTTCACCGATATATGAATTATGCAAAATATTAAAAGTCCTGAATTAATTCACGGAATAGTTTTAGAGGCATTTCTGTTAGCTCTGTAGAGACAACCAGGCACAGGGTAAAGCAAACAGCCCCTGAAAAGGATCACCTTATATCTATTTTCTCTGTGTTATCTGCTTTAACACAACAAAATAATTTTTAAGCGGAAATGCTTGCAGGAAGCACAGTATCTACATTAATGGAAGTAATATGCAAAGTCTAAATTTCATTTCTTCTCTGTGTCTTCCAGGAACCTTCTGCATTCCCTTGAATCACACATGTTATATGTTGAGGGAGGAGGCTGAGAGGAACACGTGACATTCACCTCCTGTTTGTCATGCACAGGAAAAAGAAAAATAACATAAATGTAGACACAGCAATGGATAAAAAATTTTCAGTGGGTAGAATCCTGGACTTTATTTCTGTAAGAGGAAGTAAAGTACTAATCACAAAGACATTTACTATACCAGTAGACTGAAATACAGTACAGTTTGAATGCAAAACTATGTGCCTAGCCTAAGTTAAGCATATTGGTTACCTCTATAGTCATTGGAGTTCATCATACCAAGCAGCCAATGTAGCTATGTGTATAGACCAATCCACTTCAATATTAGCGGAAGCTTCACAACCTTGAAAAGGGCAAACCCAGACTTAGCGGACTGGATAGCTTAAGGACTTTGATGCAGAGGTAGCCTTGAATTTCTGTAAGCCAAAGAGCTCATTATTGGTTCTTGACTGAGATTAGGGGTTGTCAGTAATCAAGCAGCTTAGGTTAATAATGCAGAAGGTTGATCTGCAACATTTTGTCTGAGGAATATTACAGCCCCTGCACCAATAAATTTAGGTCTAGAAAACTGAAGTTGTTCCTACTGTAACAAGTTTGGCAAGACAGGTTTTCATCCACTCAGCCAGGTGTTCTAGGTTGCAGCTTCCTTGAAGAGCAGAAAGGAAGCTTCAGCTTTCCTGCTTCATCTCCTAGCAGAGTGAAAGCTGGCATAAATAAGAGACACATGGGCGTCCTGTGTGTTCAGTAAAAAAAAAAGAATTGAAACAGCATTTTTTCTTAGGTAGGAACAATACCATAAAAAGTGATCAGCCCAAACAGGTAAACTTCAACAAATGTAAGTAATGGAAAGCCAAATGTATGTTTAGAGAGTCAGAGAGTAACGGACACTGCTGAAGAACAGGTAAAAACTTAGATATGCTGTGAAAAACATAAAAGTTGCAAGATATAGTCCAATTGTTGAGCACATGGATTAAGCTCTAAGTGTATAAGCTAAGTTTAATAGCAAGAACCGAAGCCACTACTTGGGGTATTATAATTCCGTTATCAAGAAGGACAGTATATGTACAAAAGCACTGTTATCTTCTTACAGGTGTTCCAGCAATTACGAGCTTGCTTAGGTAACTCACTGTATAGCTGTAGCCCTAGGCAGTTCCATGATTTAACTCTTATCCATAATCATCAGCCTGGAATGCATGTTTAATAAATTTTTGTGTTGTTCATCTAGTATGAAAATGTTTCTGTGTCCACAAACTTGGCCACCAAAAAAGGTTCTGAACCAGGGTACCAGTAGGACTTACAGGAGGAAAATATGTCACTACTTTTAAGATTGAGGTTTATTAGTTTATGAAATGGATTAAGACACACAGCTGGATACCAGGAGATGCTTCTACTTTTAAGGTAATCAAGATACTATGCATGTCTCTAATAAGTAAGGGGAAAAAAAAGAGCCAAGCTTTAAATAAGCAGAGTTCACCAACACTACTATTAATGATAACTTTGTACCATATTAATTTTTCAGTCAGAATCAGCCTTGATTCCAAAAGATGCCAAGAATTCAACTTAATTTTAAGAAAAACATCTTGGAAAGAGACTTGCCAGTTAGCCTGGTCAAGTAATCTTTTAAGTCAGCATAGATTATAACTTAGTATAAAGAATTCACCTTTTACAGGCAACTAGTCTACAGCTCTGAAGAATGATTTTTTTTTCATTTACAGGATGTATCCACCCATATTTGTCAGTTGATTCATGTAGTTCAAAAGTAGATGCATTTATATTTGAAATAGAGACATTTCTGTGCAGTTTTTCATTCTTTTTTTTTTTTTTTGCCCACAGATATAATTTAAGAATAAGCTCGAATGACAACTAAGAGCCCGTCATAACAGACAGGCTTTCTAAGTGTAGGAATTTTAAATGGCTTATTGCTTTTGGACCTACATTCCCCCAAAAAGATGATCAAGAAGAGTGTTAATGGGATTTGAGAAATCTGCAATCTAAACGCGTAGTTCATTTCAGCTTGTCCCATGTACTGGACCCAAATGGAGGAAGCTGAAGCCACTTTAAAATCACACTAGCAAGTTTGAAGATAGCTAACATTTTGTTCTGACTTATACCAGCTAGCCAGAAATTTAGCTGAGTAGCAATGTAGTCTTTATTCACAACATGAAAAAATAAGACAAAACTCTCAAGTTTGCAATATGTACATTATTTCAGTCATTTTACTCTTAAAACTATCCGGATAGGACAGGGAAGTGATTGCATTAATATGCAAAACCAGACAGCTAAAACTATCCATTTGAGAACTAGATTTTATGTTGACTGCCTTAATGAGTGAAAATAAATCGTAAGTCCCCATTTCTCCATCCAGTAAAATGGTATCTGCCTACATGTTTTGTAATGTGAAGGAAATGTAAACACTCAAATAACATAGTAAGGAAAGGAAATTACTAAACCAGAGTTTTGTTATTAGTAACAATAAAGCCACTACCCGCTGTTCAGAAAAGTAAAAAATTACATTTAGTAAAGGTTATTCCAAATGTCATAGTATTAAAGCAGAATTAGAATTGATATAAAAATATGCAGATCAACAGTATTATCCTGCGTTTCTTTCTTTTTGCCTGCTACAAGACAAAATAAATTCCCCAAACAGCTGCTGTTGGACTGGAAATATTTTGGCAATTTTTACTGTCAATGGATTAATATTTATAGGAAAATATTTGGTATTTTGAGGGAGTAGTCTCCTGGGCTATCATGTGCTTTTAGCACTGCAGATGTCTCTGAATGTTTCCTTACAGCCAGTTGCTGTAAAATCAAGTATATACAGGTAGAAGTACAACAAGATGATGCAGAGTTATAGTACCTCAGGCACTAATATTTTATGTACTTTTTAATGTCATGTTTAAAAATTTATGAGAATCTACTCTGCTAACCAAGTCCATCTCTATTCATGGGGGTTAAAGTGTGGCTTTATATACCACAAGCATTCCAGGTGAGTTGGTCTAAGAACCTAGCAATGAAGGGAAGCAGCCTGTTTTCAGAATCCCAGTAGTGGGTAGATCATGTAAGCTGGAAGTAGTAGGTTCTGCATGAATTCCTTAAATTAAGTGCTGGAGGAAGCATTGCTTCTGTGGTCACTGTGATACCTGAGGTCAGCTGGATGATCTAAATATCCTTCTCTCATTGTAATCTATTGAGGTAAGCACAGCTATTTGATTGAGAGTGTCCAGCCAAGGCAACAGATACAATATATGTAACAAACAGAAAACAAAAGCAGCGCAGTGAGCCACGAACAGCTTCCAAACGTTAGTAAAAAAAAGTGAAAATAGACTGAAGACGGATTAATATCATAACATAAAACCTCCCGTAAGTATTCTCTCTTACGTAAGTCCCGTATTTGCCATTAAGCCTTTCCTTATTTATGGACCCTTTCCAAAGTTTGATTACTCAACCATTTACACAGAATTTGTAATGTACAGAAGTTACAGCAGTAGTTTACTGGTATCTCAGAAAAGGGAAAATAGAGGACAGAAGAGTGGTGTGAAACTGTGCTAGCTTTGCGATAGATCCCAGTTCCCTGCTAGTAACTAACCGCTTCCCCCATTTTCACAGAGTACTTTCTAAGCCATTACATGGTGTTGCTACAAAACGCAGAGGTGATAGCACGGGCAGAATGATTTTTGAACATGCTTTCCCAAACCTTAATTTAAAATTCATTAGCAATTATGAATTGATTAATAGCTGTAACTCAGTAAAGCTACTGATGGAACATAGTTTCAAAACACTAGCAGTGGGTGATTTGCATTTAACATTTACTGTCCAACCGAATCGCTACTATTTTATTAAAGGTGTGGTAATTTATCACAACACAATTAGCTGAAAAGCCTGGCAATACAAATTAGTCCCACTTCAAGACACTAAGAAAACTCAAACTGCTACTGAGATTTTATTTAATTTTATTTTATTTATTAAAGCAATGTAAAATCTCTCTTAAAAATTCACACATATTATCTGCTGACTCCTTAATTCTTTTCTAGGAAGACAGCAGATAAAAAGACACATTCATGAAAAGCCATCCAACATCTCAGTCTCTTACATAATCTCACATCCGAGCATGAGAGGATCACAAGTCAGACTAAATGAGAATAATAGTTTGCAGTACTCATTGTAATACAATGTCTAGTTCTTCTAACACATGCAGTCATAATCTGTAATATTACGTATGTCTATGGCAATATATAGCCATGTACATCTATTTAACTAAAAAATTATAAACACTCTAGAGCTGCTTTGCCTTCACATTATGCTTATCCATAGCATCCACATCATTTTGCTTGTGTACTCCAATGAATAGCGATTGAGTGTTCAAGTACTTCCAAAGCCTAAATTACCAGTGTGTCACCAATTAAGCAAAAATCTTCATGACACATTCAGATAAAAGAACATATTTCTACAACTGAAAAGGAAAATGAGGCATATAGAATGAAGTGCAAATATATACACATTGTTTATCCTGCTAATAGTGTGTCAGTTGATGCTGAAGCAGAAGGTCTCGCTCTACCCAAGCACCAATTTTCACATGCAAATGTTTTCACTGGTGTCAATACCTACACATTGAATGCCAATTTAACATCTCAAATATGAGTGTGTGTGCTGTACTAGGACAATTTGAAGAGTAGACCCAGAGGTGACAGTGCTTAGGATCTCAGAAATTTTAAAAGTATATCTAAAGTAACAATATTTGCTTGTGGCTTAAAATTCACCGTAGAAACGGTTGGCATCCTCATTGAGTCACATACATTAGGAAGATGATAAGATACAACCCATTTCGTTAATTTGCAAAAAGTCCTACATACCTAAATAGGCCCCATTACAGCTCATAACAAGTTCAAAATGAGAAGTGAAGTGTTGATGGTGTTACAGTGCTACATAAGGACATGCAGTTCATATGTAGGTATTTGATAAAAGAAACAGAAAAAGGTTGGTGAGGTAAGCCAGGGAAAGTGTTTGCTGACATAGATGTTGTCGCTGTATCGAAGACTTGCTAGCAAAAGGGAAGTTTCTAATTCGAGAGCTAGTACAGAACTACACTGAATAGCAGGTTCTACTGTGTCTTCATATCTGTCCGCCGATCATCCTGAATAGCTGAAGCCAGTCAAATCATGGCTAGCCAATCTTGGGAAAAAAGTCTCTTAGAATACAATCACCCACTTCCAGAAGAACGACTAATAATCTCCACAGCAGACATCCCCTTCCTTCCCAAAACTATTTATGAAAGCAAGATGTAATTTATGACATTATAATACAGAGTAAGTAATTTCATCATTTCCAGGTAACGGTGACAAAATATATAGTTCCTAGGACTGTTAGGTATAAAGGTAAACCAAA
The DNA here is from genome assembly GCF_000687285.1 of Phaethon lepturus. Taxonomy (NCBI): domain Eukaryota; kingdom Metazoa; phylum Chordata; class Aves; order Phaethontiformes; family Phaethontidae; genus Phaethon; species Phaethon lepturus. Next base: position 10,194 of record NW_010532998.1, read on the forward strand.
CAATAAGACAGACCCTGATCAAAATTCCTTTGCAGTGCAGGAATATTTTTAGACAGAACGCAGAAGGCCTTGTCAATCTCTGACAAAGATAAGTAGCTGGCTGATTTAGATTCAGAGTGGAAAAGCTTGTACACCTATACATTTCCAAGGGAGAGATGTGCCCTTAAAAGAAATTCTCCTGAGCAAAGACTTTTATGCTGGGACAGTATATTCGATGTCTCACTGATGGCCTATAACCTATTAACTGCCCACTGAAAAGCTCCTTGAAGGAGACCCTCCTTTCACCTCTCAGCACCGACGGCAGATATTTGTGACTGCAGTTTAGTGCACATTTGCAGTCAAAGTAGCAGCTAATCAGCGATGACGGCAAAAAGCCATGATCAGTATGTTACCACGCTGAGAAAGGTTTAAAATTCCCTCCCAATAAACCCCTGGCACAAGTGCGCTGCACAGATTACTTCTCAACTTGCCGTGCCAGACCTGTGATGCCACCTGACTGTACCAGCTAGCCTGTTGCTCTTTTCCTATGGCTGACAGTGGTCCAGATGCCCACAGAAACAACAATTTAGGTCACTGGGTACCTTCCAGCTAAGGGAGGAGAACATGAAGAAGAGGCCACTTCTGCTCCCAGAGAACAGCCAGCTGACCAGAGATAACAGAGAAGGAGGGGGCAAGTGGGAAAGGACAAAGAAATCAAGGCTGAAAGAAGGTATTGAAATACTAGTCACCACAGGCTACCCTGGAGAAAACCAGGTTCTTTAAGCCATTTACACTCTAGAACCATGTGGGTTTCTTTCTCCCTTGAATATCCAGGGAGTATAGGTGCCTTTTTCAGAATTTGACATCTACAGTTGTGACCTTTGGGGAGGAATCAGACCCATAACTAACTAGGACGCATACAGCGAGAGGAAAAATACAGGATTATACATAGAACCACTTTGAATTTGTGCATAGATTTAGCCAAAATCTTTTACGCTCCTAAATTTATTGAGGTACGTTACTTCTGTTTTTTTCTTTTTGTTGAGGTTTCATTTTCCCTATATCTATATTCTGGGAGAGATACAAACATGCTGCACAATTCTGAGACACCAAAATATGTGTCAACAGAGAAATATGTCTGGACAGTGCTGGGTACTGGAGCTATGCAGGCGAAATTCATGTTGTTTGTTTAATAACCAATTAGAACAACTTTTAAGCTTTGCTGCATCTGGCTTTCAGACTGCGGTAATTGGTTTGGTCATCTCCACATCCCAAATACGCTATTTCCCTGTACTGTATTTTGAGCTTTTTCAGCTATTTTACTATTTTATCCTTCAGGGAATAGGGCAGAAAACTTCAGGGTAGCATTTTCTGCTATATTCAAGGTAACCTGCGTATTCACTGCAGTAGCCAATGGATTGTCAAGCACTTGATATACAGACATTTTATTCAAGATCATTCTAAACTTGCAGAGATTTAACCTTCTGCCAATTTAACTAAAGGAAAGTGGAAGAACTTTTTTTCTAATAAGGTGGTCTACCCTTGCAACATTTAACAGTGGTAAATATGACCTTTAGGGTCATACTTTTATCGATACAGTGAGATCAGAATGTTATCTCAGCAAAAAAAGCTTTGTCCTGAAGTGAATTGAAACAGCAGGCCATCCCCCAGACACCTTCCATGTGAAATGGACAATTATCAGCTAGAAAACTTCAAGATACTATGGACATCACAAGACATTTCCCCCCTTCCTCCTAAAAACTGTGTGAGAAAAAAATGGACAAAGGAATCAGAAATCAAGTAAATTTTTCTCAGTAAGGAAAAAAGAAGGGGAAATATGCATCTGTCTAGTTTGTTGACAATACTGTTTCTGGACAAAAACCAGCACTGAAGTTTTTGCTTTATGAAAGACCCAAAAATATGTCTGAAAGTGAGAATGAACCACGCTCATGGTTCACACAATTTTTGCATAAGGTTCCTCTGTTTCTGTAAGATAGTGCCATTACATGGTTTCTAGGCAAGAGGTACTGAAATACATTTACCTGTTTTTTCCAGTTCACAACTGTAATTAATAGTCCCTAATGTTATATATCTCATACAGTATTCATGTGCTCTGTTTTTCCAAGTAGTTTTTGTTCTATAACTCACACTCTGATATATGCTCCATAAATTCACCTCTCTAAGTTGGACAGCAAGTGCCCATGGTGCTAATATAGTTCTCAACTCAGATTTAGTTTATAGAGCAGATCCACTTTATTTCCTCTAAAGATAACTTCTGATTGGTTTTGACTATTCATGCTCTTTAATGACACATTGTTTCACACCCATTGCAGCATTTCTGAGAAAAGCTATATATTCACATTTCAAGTACAGCTTTGCAGTCTCTTACTATCAGTTTGTGTTCTTCAGAAAAAGCGCATCTTTTCCACTCCCTCCAAGCACTGTTAGATTTTCCAATGCTCTGAGATTTTTTCACTTTTCTTTAAAAAAAGACTGCAAAGTTGAAAAGAGCACTACATACTAACAATCATAGTCAGATTACAACTGTGTGCTGACTAGTTCTATTTGTAACTCATAAGTAAAGGATAAACTCAGAGAAGGAAAAGGCTGCTTCTATTCTTTCGTATTTATTCATACACTTCATGGGACTTTGTGCCCAGCTATTTTCCACCCGAAGTTAGCTAAGAGTACAGTCAGTAGGAACTTAATTCATATTCCAAAAAGAAGCACTCAGGCAGAAGCAGAGAATAATAGCATAAAATTTACATTTATAAGAGTGGTTAGGAAAAGTTTATATAAGGCGTGCCAGAGGACTGAAGTAGAGTATGCTCTTCCATTCCCAACCAAAGGGGAAAATAACCACAGAGGTGTACAGTTCACCTATTTTTACATTGAATTTGTGTAGAAGTGTGAAAGCTAAGGTAAGTAGCTTTACTTTAATATCTGACTAACCACTAAAACAGAAATACATTTTGCTGCTGTTGCTTTACTTGAAATTATTTGAACAAATTGACCCTAAAAAACTGTGTGACTGACATTTGTTGGAACAAAGTTTATACGAAATTACTACTGTAGCAAATATAATGAAAGTGTATAAAATGAAAACCAGAATACACTTTTATATTAATGAAATGTTTGGGACAAATTCCCCTTTCTGGCACCTGTAACATAATATGAAGTGCTATAACACAGCACAGATGATTGGGGTTTTTTATGTTTTGTTCTAGATCAGAAGCTAAAGCAACAGGGGAAAAGAGCATTTTATTATCAAAGAAAGTTGTTCTGGCACAAAAGAGATGAAATTGCTTCACGACTGCTGACCTACATAGAGAAAGAAGTTTTAGCCAGGACAGAGCCAACACCCAAACCATAACGAGTAAGACTGGTAAACTCATCTACCATTGCACTGGAGAGAGCAGCATAATGCTGAAAAAACAGCATGCCTTGCACAGAATCACAGAATCACAGAAACACT
>NW_010532999.1:0-18446 GCF_000687285.1 Phaethon lepturus
TTCCAACCTTAGTGATTCTGTGATCTTCTGAATTTCATACATCAACAGTGCCATTGTTGAGGGGACCAGTCTATCTCTTTGCTCTGATGGATACATAGTAGGTTACAACATTTCACAGACACCCACCACCCCACCAGATCTTACTGATTAGCCAGCCTGATCTTGTTTTCTCAGAGACTTTTAAAGGCCACCTTTAAATTCCTTGTAGCCTGCCCGAGGACTTTAGCACAATACTTAGGACTTTGTAACTCCTGGTAGAGATGAAAGAAAGCAGAGTCATACTGAAACCTAAATTTTCTTATGAAGGTAGGACCCAATTTGAGGAAAGAACCTTAGGCTTGATATCATCCAATTCTCTTCTAAAAATTCTAAATTTGGAGCAAGAGTTTATCCCTACAGGGACATACTAGTAAAATGTTTGCATCTGCCCATTAACAGCTACTGTTAAAGATGTGTTAATGACCCATTTTTTGGTGCAAATGTGGTGTTGCCTAATGTACTGAGGGATTTTTATTTGAAATGTCATATGGTAATAAATGGTGCTTATGAAAATCTGGAAAAATATCAGCACAGTAGTCTTTATCAGTTAGCCCTGTAACTTTCTCAAAGAAAAAAGAAATAGGTTTGTATGACAAGACCTATCTTCTTTAAATCCCCATTTTGACTCACTGTAATTGCATTTAGAGCATTGTAATATTGTAATATTATTTGGTAGCTGAATTTTTTGTTAACTGTGTTACAATTTTACTTGTGAGTGATGTCAGACTAACTAGTTTATGTTTTGCTAGGTCATCCTTTTTAGTCTTTTCAAATAGAGATAAAGCACCTACAGTTCTTCAGTCCTTTCAGTATTTCCCTTTTTAAGACTCGCAAGATTACTCTTAATATCAGTGGTTCACCTGCTAAGCATCTAAAAAGGTGGGAGTCATCTCAACTGTGTTTAACCATCTAGATATTACTCATTTAGCTTAAACTAAATTAAGTTTGTATAGCCAATCTATTTTATAGCCAATAGAAGGAGAAAGGCTCCACCAAAGAATAATTAACACTACTTATCTTAGCATATAAGCTGTATTTTAAAGGCTCTCCTCTCCTGAGAGGAAAAGAGCTTCTATATGACTAGCTCAAACTTAATAACTAAGTTTTAGAGTGCCAGGATTAGGTGGGGTGAATCCCATCCAAACTGAGCAAAAGTATCATAATCATTGCAACAACCAATCCCACTTTCATGTTCTTTCTTCAAAATATTTCAGTTCCTCTATTCTAACACTTGAGATAGGTATTTAGGAACAGGCATCCTTACTCTATATCACCACTTCATAAGGCATTCTGCTGCTGTAGAAAATATTCTTTAAAATATGGTAGTGGCTCACAGGATTTTGCTACCAGATTTTGCACAAGTACATAAGCTTTCCTATCACACTGGTAGTATTTAAAGTCTAAGCATAAACCTTATTAAAATTCAGTTTTCAAGAGAAATTATCCACCAACTTAAAATAAATTGATTTTACAAACAGAGAGGATCTTTTTTTTGTAAGGTACACCTGTCTCCTCCTCATTCTCTATCTCCACAACTGCAACTAAAACAAATAAACTTAACGCAGAAATGAAAATGTACATACAAGGCCAGCTCTGTACTCATTTATATAGATGTTTTTTTCTTCTCTCCCCAGTGATAATTTTTTGCCTCTGCTTTCATAAAATGTGAATGATGGATGAGAACGTGCTTTAGTTACTCTTATTCTTTAGCACTTAATTTCTCTGCTAGATTAATTTATTTTGATGAAACTACTAGGAAAACAGCATCCCACTCAAACTGATTAGGCAGCCAGAATCTGGTCCTATATTATCTAAGTACACATAAGCATGAAATATAAACAGGAGGTGATCTAGATATATGGAGGACTAAGATTACTCTTCGAATAATATGCCTATTTTCCTCATTCTGTGTAGGAAGAATAAGAATATGGGCTTCTTAGAGCTATGGCAAATCCCAAAGCCTTAAAGAGACAACTTCCTATGTGATTGAAGGGGTCAGTACATCAATTGTACATCAAATTTGCAATCTGTCCCCTAGCCTTAAGGGATAAAACCTACTTATTACAATACGTAAAAGATAAATGAAAAGCTTTTTGATGATAGTAACGGGTTTTGTGTCATTTTCAGTAGCATCACAATCAAATCCCTTTCTGACTCCATGGAGCAAACTTTCAGCAAATTTGGAAGAGTCAGGCTTGTGTTTCCTACTCACACATTTGGAAACACTGAAGCTCAGGCCTTACTCATTGGAGGAGTGGCTGAATGCTTAAGCCCAATGTACAGAAATATTGCCTGTATACAGATATAGTCTTAGATATATGCAAGCAAATGCTATGCATAAATCATATTAAAGCAAAAGTAGCTTGGAGGTTAAGAAAGTGCAAATAACCGTTGTTGAAAACTCTGCATGTTTTAGAAATACATTTGAGTATGAGAAATAGTCTCACTTCATGATTACAAATATATTGTATTATAGCAACTTTTGGAAGATGAGTAAATATTGCAAGAGTCCATACCTCTTAGTCACGACAGGTTAAATACATGGGACATATGAAAACTACAAGGCAGATGAATTAGCTGTGTTGATTTTTTTAAGGAAATCCAAGTGACAACGAGACACAGAATTACCAGCAGGGATAAGGAGGGTTTATTCTTTCCATTAGCATCAGTTGACACAAAATATTTTTCTACAGTGATGTCTGTGCTGTACCGTTGAATGGCTGCACAGCCCTTCCTTCCCCTTCCCCCCCCAGTCCCTCTGTTTGGACCAAGGCTCTCTCCATCCCCGTTATTACGCTGCAGGCTGTCATGGTCTGTCCTGAATGTAAGTACAGCCTGGCATCAAATGTGAGAAATAGCTGAGGATACTGTCAGATGTATTTAATTTAAGACATTAGTATTCTCCATTGCTGTAATCAATCTGGTGGGTTGTTGTTTGTTATGCTGCAGGTTTTTTTGCTGCTACTATTGACTGGCCCAGCGCTGTATTGGATTCAGTGCAGTCGCAGAGCCCCCCTCCATCTCCCCTCACTGCGTCACTCTGACCTAAAATGATGATGGATGCTTGGAGGACATTTTAAACAGCAGTGAAAAGGCAAGAGGTATTGTGGTTTAGGAGACATAAATGGGAGACATGGGTCAAAATATGATATTCTTCTGATATTCATATATGAATATGATATTCAGAGAAAGGGGAGGAAAGGAGAAACTGTAAATTTAAAGACTGTGCTGTTAGATACAGTAAATTTAAGCTGGAAGACTGTCAATGAAGAAGCTGTAGTGGAGGGGATGGGACAATTTAAAAGCTGTTGTAAAACATTATCGAGTGATAGAAATGAGGGAAGGGAAATATCTAAATGTTATCAGGCATCAGTGACAATTGCTAGGTTCAGCAAAACTCTTGCTGATTAACAAATTGGGCCACTGAGAAATTTGATGTCATTGATTTATATGAACTGGAAACAGATCAACAGTAAATTCACTGAAGTGATTTTTTGTCGCTGCTGACTCTTACAGCTTAATCAGAGAGACAAATGCACTGATGCAGGCAACTGCAAGAAATTAGGTGACCAAGTTATGTACAAATATGACTGTTTGGAGCTACCAGATTTAGAATAAACTAGTTTTCGTATTAAACACTGTCTTTCTTCCAGTAATAAAAGAAGCAAGTTTGGTCCCTTGTAACAGGCTTAGGGGCTAGAAAGTGAGCACATTATCCTTCCACAGATTTTCATCTTATAATTACAAGATGTTTGTACATCTGAAACATCACAGACATACATGGCAAAGCTACTGGCTACTTTCTCTTTGTAAAGCTTAAACAAGAGAAGAGGAAAAAAAAATCCTAGCACAATCTATCAACACAAAACAATCAATACAGGTCTTCTTATTTCTACAGCTCCTGCTCCTAAATTACACATAGGATCAACCCTGATCTCCACTCTTCCTGGGAGTGAGGGACTGCAGGAAGGCTCAGCTAAGCCTGATCTCGCACCCGGGAATGGCTCCCTGAGCTCCTTCTGAAAATCTGTGCTGGGATTTAGCACAAAACCTCTATCTGGCTTGATTTATGCTGTCAATGCTTATAGCAGTTTTGGATGTAAGCTGCTCTTAGGAAGTTTACTAAGTGACGTTTTAGGTGACATATGTAACGGTGGGGGCCAAGTGCTCTCAAGAGCCAAAAGGAAGAACATTCAATACCTCAGCCTTTTCATTAAAGATTGTCTGGATCTCAAAGAGAGCCAGAAGACCTGTATTTGCAATATTAAAAGGGGATGGGTTTATATCCTCAGGGCAGAAAGAAGCCTTTTATCCAACACAGAGGACTCTGAGCATTCAAGTAAACAGCCCTGTGGCTTCGCTTCCCAGAGTCAACAGCAAATGTCATAATGAGACCTTGTGTCACTTTGACAAAACACCTTTTCAATCTGATGTCCTTGTTCATATCTAATGACTGGTATTGTTCCCTGTAAGAAGTCCCAGAGAGGCTTCCTGGGGCACAAGAAGCTTCTTTTCCCAACCAAAGGCACCAGGTCCAGCCTTGTCTTTTATGCTGCGGTTTGTTTCCTTCTCCTGTAACGGCTCTGAGCTGTGTGCTTGCTGCACAGCTGCAGCAGGATGGAAGCAGTAAAAAGCTTATGCTGAATCTGCCTGTTCCCAGACTTGCTTATAAAGGTGCCTGTGTAATTCCAGGACACGTGGGCTCGGCAGGGTGCTTCAGAGTCCTCCTAGTCTCACCCCATTTTATTGTTGTGCAGCTACCTTCATTTCAGTAGTTATGCGGGTTTTATTGTGTCTTAGCCCTAGAATTTCTGTCCACCAGTGAAGCCCTGATGTATATGGCAGGGAGCTGTGCAAGAAAAGATGTGGTCAGCGTGGCCTGCTGTAACCTCATCGCCAGTCATGTGCTCATTAGTGATGCACATGGCCACAGGTCAGACTGATGCTGCCAGCACCTTGCCCTGTTGTCATGGTTTAACCCTAGCTGGCAACTAAGCACCACATCACCGCTTGCTTGTCCCTCCTTCCCCAGGTGGGATGGGGGAGAGAATCGGAAAAAAAAGACAGCCTCGTAGGTTGAGATAAAAACAGTTTAATAGGACAGCAAAGAAAGAGATTATTATTATTATTAATAGTAATAATGGAATATACAAAACCAAGTGATGCACAGTGCAACAGTTGCTCACTACCCAGCGACTGATAGCCCGTCCGTGAGCAGTGATTCCCACCCCCCGGCCAACTCCAGTTTTATACAGTGAGCATGATGTTATATGGTATGGAACAGCCTGGGTCAGCTGTCCTGGCCGTGCCCCCTCCCAGCTTGTTGTGCACCTCCCCGCTGGCAGAGCCTGGGAAGCTGAAAAGTCCGTGACTTAGTATAAGCACTACAGAGCAACAACTAAAACATCAGTATGTTATCAACATTATTCTCATACTAAATGTAAAACACAGCACTATACCAGCTTAGGAAGAAACTCTATCCCAGCTGAAACCAGGACACCTGCTTTGCTTGTTCATCAATGAGTTTAAGTGTTCAGAAGTCATTAAATTGACTAGAACTTTTGTAGCTCACACTTAAACTGTAAAGGAGCAGGAACCCCCTCTGTGATCCTGGGCAAATAATTTAAAATCTTTGTGCCTCATTCCACCCACCTGTGAAAATGAGTACGATACTACTTCTCAGACCCAAAGGGTTTAAGAATAAGTGCTGTTCAGATAAGAAACTGTATGAGTAGGAGCCAATAATTGTGTTAAATAGATACTGAAAAGAGTGGACTACAAAAATGCCAATGGACTCGACACCTGTTCTGGCAGCTCAGCACTTTTCTGTCATAAATATCATCTTCCTTCCCTGCAGGAGAATCAGTCCGAAGACTCACTTCTCGATGGGTGGCATATAATACAGTCAAAGAATGAATGAAAACTGGAAGCTTAGCTGCTATCAAACACAGTAGGTATATTCATCAGGGCATATAATCATCCTAGCGTGGTTTTTTTTATATATTAGAACCTTTTTTCTAACCCAGGCAATTTTCATATGTATATACTGATACATAAACTGCTCCCCCCCAGTATAAAACAATCAGAAATATAAAATAAGTACTGTAAGTAGGAGTAACCAGCCATAGGGCAAGATTAATTTTGCTGCTTGCCTCTGCACAATTAACCCAGACCTCAGAAATTGGCGTTTGTCAAGAAGAGCCTTCCTAGCACTGAACAAGTATACTTCAGGGACTGTCACACTGTGCTCTTATACTGTATAGCTCTGCATCCAGCCTTTTGCTATCCCAGTATCACTTTTTAATAAGAAAATAGGGAACTACCAAGATTGCTGTAGTTTTAGATGCCATGCAGGAAAAGCTGCAGTAGACCCAAGGAAAAATAAAAGTATTCTTAATGAACAACATGTTGTTGTAGGTGACCTGGGTAAAAACAGGGGCAATACAGGTGTGATCACTGAAAGCCTTGAGACAGCTCCATTACAGGTGCTTGCAAGCTCTGCCTCAAGGCAGAGTCAAAGCTCCCAGGGAAGAGCTACTACAGGGAGCCCCAGGACGACGACGTGCACCCACATGTGTGTCATGTGAGTGGATCCTTCAAAGTCCTCCTTCAGAGCAGAGCCAGGAGCTGGAGAGGCAGAAATGAGCCAGACAAAGGAAGGAGCTAAAAACCAGCCTCACTACCCATCACCCTTTCTCCCTTGGAACCGGGTAGACGCAGGAGTTCAAGAAAATGCGATGAATCTATTGGCTTTCTTCAAACTTAGCCCATAAAGCTGGGCAAGTGGTAAAAATTCTTTGAATCAGATGTGGACTCAGACCTTTGCAAGATGGATGAAATACCAAAAGGCTTATGATACTGGAGAGATTTCTGAACTTTTCCTGGCTGTTGAACAGAACAGGGAGAAAGAGGCTGAATGGGAGAAAGAGGCCCAATATCAAAAGCAGAGGCAAGGGGAAAGGATTATGACTAAAAAAAAAATTATGCAGTGTCGGGAATATTGAAATCCTGGGTGTGAAATATGAAAAAAAGGAAGTAATTATACAATCAGATATTAGGGGGACATGGAATAAATAAAAAAATACTTAAGATTTAAATAAAACAAGTTAAAATAATACTAAAATAATCAGCAGACTAGATCTGATTATTTATTCTGATACATTTTATTTGTTTTTTTCCTGCATTTTTGTTCTAGCCTGACAAGAATGCACTGTGATGGTTGTAGCAGAACACCAACCTACACTTTAATGAGCAAATACTCCTTTTTTGTTAGTTGAATATCTATGCCCTTTTTGTTGGAAAAGCATATTAGTATAATGAGCAGAGGTGCTAGAACTATTGTGTATTTAGTGATTTTTTTTCATGGTTAGCAAAGCTCAGGGCAAGCACCGATATCTTTATTGATATAACTCTGGTAAGTGCCATTATCTCAAATGAGCTTGCTGGGGAACAAGGAAGTTTGATCATTTGATGCCTCCTAAGCTTTGAGTCCAAAGCTGCAGCCCTGCCTTTTTTGGTGTAACTGCAAAACCCATAATAAAAGACAATAATCACACACAGAATCACACAGAATCATTAAGGTTGGAAAAGACCTTTAAGATCAAGTCCAACCATCAACACAACACCACCATGTCCACTAAACCATATCCTGAAGTGCCATGTCTACACGTTTTTTGAACACTTCCAGTGATGATGACTCTACCCCCTCCCTGGGCAGCCTGTTCCGATGCTTGACCACTCTCTCCGTAAAGAAATTATTCCTGATATCTAGTTTAAACCTTTCCTGGCACAACTTGAGGCTATTTCCTCTCGTCCTATCGCTTGTTACTTGGGAGAAGAGACCAACACCCACCTCACCACAACCCCCTTTCAGGTAGTTGTAGAGAGCGATGAGGTCTCCCCTCAGCCTCCTCTTCTCCAGACTAAACAACCCCAGTTCTCTCAGCCGCTCCTTCGAAGACTTGTGCTCCAGACCCCTCACCAGCTTTGTTGCCCTTCTCTGGACACGCTCCAGCACCTCAATGTCCTTCTTGTAGTGAGGGGCCCAAAACTGAACACAGGATTCAAGGTGCGGCCTCACCAGTGCCGAGTACAGGGGCACAATCACTTCCCTGCTCCTGCTGGCCACACTGTTTCTGACAGAGGCCAGGATGCTGTCGGCCTTCTTTGGCCACCTGGGCACACTGCTGGCTCATGTTGAGCCAGATGTCAACCAGCACCCCCAGGTCCCTTTCCACCGGGCAGCTCTCCAGCCACTCCTCCCCAAGCCTGTAGCGTTGCATGGGGTTGTTGTGACCCAGTTGCAGGACCCAGCACTTGGCCTTGTTAAACCTCATACAGTTGACCTCGGTCCATCAATCCAGCCTGTCCAGATCCCTCTGCAGAGCCTTCCTGCCCTCGAGCAGATCAACACTCCCACCCAACTTGGTGTCTTCTGCCAATAATGAAAGCAAAATCTTACTAAGTCAAAATATTAACACTATTGCAGAGTCACTGCTTTATTTGAAGGATATTTATTTGATAGTATGGAAAAAAATACATGTCAGTGGTTTGTAGTAGTTTTTGAACTAGGTCCACTTAGTCGAATGGCACAACTCAGGAGTTGATAACTGCTTTCTTTTCTTTTGAACCACAGTGATCCCTGAAAGGAGATCATAGGGGAGGGAATAATCTTTGAGATGTTTTCCATCCTCTTTCATTCGTCTTGTTTTCCCCAGTTTAATGTCTGTGGGCACTACTGTGAGAACAGCCCACAGTGCTCAGCCTGTGGGCTCCTCACCGTAGAAATGCGCTAATAGCACTGCTTGTGGTTGCCAGCTGACGTTCTCCCTCTCTTTCTTTCTCTAGCCTGACAAGAAAGTGAAATGAATGTTTATTTTTAAAACATCAAACCCACATTTCAATAAGTAAGTATCCTAAGTGCTGCTTTTTCTCAATTCAACACTCTTCCCTGTGCTATTTCTTTAATAACTCTAAGCCCTATGTTTTTAACAGGTTCTTAAGGAGTTTGTCATGTGCTGCCATTGGGGGTGGGAATGAGTAAATGAGCAATATAAAGTAAAAATATCTAAAAATCAGGAACACTGAAATTTTAGCTTTCCAAAGCCTGTTTAAATTGACACTGCCAGTCTCCTGCAAGTAGTTGCAGCTTTGTAGCAGGCTTTCTACTAGCCAGCCAAGAGGAAGTCTGGAGTACAGGCAGGGAACTTACACAATTTCTAGGACAGAGAAAGTGAAATCAAGAGTTTAGGTACATAGAAAAAGATGCCTTTGTTCTTAGAATTGTCCTTCTAGCTGCATACCAACTTAGCTGGACTGCATGCTGGGAAGATAAGCAGCTGAAAAAGACAGAAGGGCCCTTCCCTTAGGTGTTCTTATTGATGGAGACCCATGCAATTCAAGATATCCTGATCCCAATCCCACATCATATGGGGCTGCAGTCTTTCTGCCAGGACATCCCTGAAAATATGAGCTTCAAGCCCCCACTGCAACAAATGTACCTCTTGTAAAATCAAGCTGTCCCTGCTCTTCTGCCAGAATAGTCTCTTAACTGTGGAGGCAGAGAATTTTAGCCTGTGGCTATGTGCATGCCAGCATCAGTGCAGCCAACCAGGTCTACTCAATTAACCCTAATTATCCAAAGATTTCAGGTGTCCCAAGAGACCTTCAGGTAATTGAGATTGTCCTGTCATTCGTTATACAGGAGGGACATAACAGTTGCAAAAACCCTCTCAAATGACTAGCCCTGTTCATTTCATAAGGGTTTATATTGGAACTGACTCAGGAAAAAGGCTGATCTACTCAACATGTCAATCATTAAGTATGTGAGACTCAGAGATAGAAGCAAATAAATGGCCTACTAAGTAGAGCATATACAGGATGAAAATACACCGAATACATCCAGTATATTTAACTCTTGTGTAAAAGTAGCTGAGTAACTAAAGTCAGTTGCTAAAGATAATTCCAGTGCAAATTCTATTGGAATAAATGAGTAAGAGTGATCAAATGTCTTTTTTTTTTCCAATGCACAGCACCAAGATATGTGTCCTACCTAAAATACTGAAAAGCATGAACTGAAGTGTTCATCAGCTACAATCAAAGCACTTATACAGCGTACATCAACATGAGAAGTTGTAGACTTGCCATAGAAGTAAATGTTTACATCCAACTGAATGCTTTCTGAATAAGCCATAATTACCAAATCAGCTGTACTGATTTGAGTAATGCTGACCTGGGGGTGTACGTTAGTCCTATGCATTTAATCTTGAGTTATCAAATTGTGTGTTTGCAGGGTACAGTATAAATGGATGCTTATGTCTTATTTTCCATAGCTGTGTCATCTGTCTCTGGTTTCAGTAGGACTAGTTTTGGAAAAAATGGGCTCAGCTGTTGACAAGTACTGTGTGTAGATCTAGCTAGATGAGTGTTTACTGTAGAAGAACAATGCTTTGATGTAGAGGACTGCGACAGAAGCAGAACGATGCTACAACGTTATGAATAGCATAAGAACTGTGATAGTTTTACAAAACAGATATATAATTTATACGAACATTTTATCTGAAGTAAAGCCACCCTATCATTATGCAGATCATTAGGATTTCCTGAATCAGCATAACAGCCCACTGGAATTAAAAACTGGAAAACACTAGAGTCGTTTTGTATATAACCTGTCACCACCATGCTACCAATACTGCTCTGAAGGTCTTGTGGCCTGTCTCCAACAGGTCGCAAGATTAGTTCTGCCAGCTTTTGTTCTTAACAGATCAAAGGTCCATAAACACTGAAAAAGTAACTGGGACTTTAGGTGGCTGTCAGGAGCAAAAACTGCTCATCTACCTTTTAAATGACATTTTCCTGTATCTGGAAAAATAACTCGGTTCAGAATTAAGAGAAGAATCTTTCACAAGGTTTTCTAGGAAGCTGAGAGTCATTGAAGTAACAGGACAGATAAAGATATCCTGCCAGCTAGATGAAGATATAGTCTACTCTGTCCAGTCCTGAGCTCCTCAGTTCAGGGAAGATATGACTGACTCCAGCACAGGGCCACAAAGGTGACTAAGGGACTGGAGCATCTTTCATATGAGGAGAGGCTGAGAGAGCTGGGACTGTCCAGCCTGCGGAAGAGGAGGTTCAGAGGCATCTTATCCATGTATATAAATAAATACCTGATGGGAGAGAATGAAGGTAGGGAAGCCAGACTCTTCTCAGTAGTGCCCACTGACAGGACAAGAGGCAATGAAATCCTATGAAATTCCACCTGAAGAGAAGGAGGCATTTTCATACTATGAGGGTGGAAAAACACTGGGACAAGGTTACACAGCGAAGTTCTGGAGTCTCCTTGGAGATATTTAAAGCCTAACTGGACATGGTCTTGGACTACCTGCTCTAGGTGACCGTGCTTGAGCGGGAGGATTGGACAAGATGACCTCCGGACGTCCCTTCCAACCTAAATGATTCTATGATTCTGTGCACCTAGGCTGAAATAATTTGGTTTGCGTTTTTAGGTTCCTCTTCCCCACTTTTTTTTACAAATACATAGGATTTTATTTTAGATCAATGATTATATGTATTTAAGATATTTTTGTCATTACATTGAAAATAATTTTCTCACCCATATGCAGAAAACATGTATTTTCAAAAAGTAGTAGTTACATTATGTAAATGGATGCTTTTTTCCTTACTGGCTAGCAAAAACTTGATGGGGTGAGACTGGGTGATGGAGAACGATATAGAATAGAAAGAAAAGTAGATGAAAGGAAAAAGAAAAAGAGTGGAAATATAGTCATTGCAGAGAATGTTGCATATAAAATACCAGGTAGCAATAAACTGAAGAATGCAGTACATGAGCCTGAATGAGTCATAAAAAACAATCTCAGTGACAGATATGCATTAAAAAGCATTTATAAAGTGAATCAATTACTTGCCCTTTCACAAGAAAAAGAAAAACTAAGACACATGCACGAAAAGCACTTAGTGTCACACAGCGATGATTCTAAAATAAAAGAAAGAAAAAGGAATTATTGTTTTTGCTTAGTTTTTATCAAACCCCTATACCTTTTCCTATTTTCTTTTTTCCTGGTACTTGTTTTATAGTTTAGTGAAAAATGCTTGGTAACATGCATTCCTTTGTCCTAATGTTTTCTGCCGCTAAGGACTGCAAGCACCTTTTATGTTTTCATTACATTTCCCAGAGGTTAAAGAATTATCTTGCTGGAACAGCTCGCTGTCCCATTGCAGCAAAGGTCAAGAACTGGATGCTTCAAAAGGAGCCAAAAAAAGCCATGCAATATGCAGACCTTCTCTCAGCCTTATGGAAATGATGCAAAACTGAGTTTTTATATAATTCAGTTTATTAATGTTATTTTTAAAATAATTTCGTATTTTAAAATGTTATTGCATTTATATTTTTATGATTTGTAGATTAGGCTTATGGCCTTGATCTCAAAAGTAGGTATTTAACTATTCAAATGATCTTACTGTAGTTATTTGGATTGCTTAGCTTAAGAGGAAGAAACACTTGGGCTGGTCATAGCCCCTGTCCCAGCACAGTCATTCCTCTCAGGGGTTCAACACAGGAAGAACAATTAGGCTAGTGTTTGCAATCTTTTTCCAAAGCACTTATGGTTAAATACCGCAAAATGTCTAAGTTTCTAGTAATAAAACAAGAGTTGCTTGTAAATTAAAACATTAAGTATTTGTTGAAAAAACATACACAAAAGCTGCCATTTATTTTTTCCCATGGTATTTATTTTTTCCTTTCTATGTCGCTTTTATGGTTCATGACATAATGAACTTTTAAGTGGAAGGCTATACAAAGGACTTTGATTATATTAGATATTCATACACTTTGAGCTATTTTAAGGTGTTTTATGGGTTTTATTACTTCTGTTTCTAGCTTCTTTACTTTCTTCCTGCGTACTCACTCTTCTGTGTCTTGCGGATGCCTGAGTCAGGAGACCTATAACCAACTGTCTAGTAGCTGATGCACCCTAACAAGAAAGTTGTCAGAAGTTATATTCATGATAACTGCAGCCTGAAACTTGTCTTGTCACTATCATATGGGGAGAGATTAATGCAGACATCTTCGCTAGATTTATAAACTTGTGTTGATCTGTCTCACCAGTGTTTCAAGATTTCTAAGGGTTCAACACTTCCCTGATAACCAGAGAGAGGTTATTGCCTGTCACAGTTTGTAGTTTAAATATACTCCAGCATTGCCTGTCATAGTTTACACTTCAAACACATTCTGTTTAATACTACAAACCAGTGAATTATAACACAGATAGATCCTGAGCTCAACTCTTCAGGTAATGAAATATAATATCATCTCAGCAGTGTTATGATTAAGGGTAAGTGTTTGTTAAAGCCATGACTTTACCAAAAAAGTGTCTTTTAAATTGTCAGTATATTTTGTGGCCAGCTTGTAGCTCAGCAAGCTTTCATCGCAAGTGCCTGTGAGTTTGACTTTAATCATGCTCAGTGTAGTGGGATAAATGTTTGCAATTACAAAAATATATAATTAATTGCAAAATACAATTTATTTAGTGGGCTTGCGTCTTAATGTTCTATTGAAAACATTAATATTGATTTAATATTATTATTAATTAATATTGATTTTTTTCTTAAGTAACTTAATAATATTAAGTTAACTTTAAAAGAGAAGTTAACTGGTATTTTGCACCATGGAGCTGCCTTATGAAAGAACCTTTCTGTCAATAAATGCATACTCTACCACATAACAAGGTGAATTAATATTAGTTTTTCAAAATGTTGTGCAGACAGTATACTGCGTACTATATTTGGTCCATATATTCTAAAGAATCATTAAGTTTACTCCTATTCTGCACTCCTTGTGCTGGTTTTGCTTGAAGATAAAACTTGCACACATGTTGAAATGCCGTGCTGGATTGGAGACATAGTAAAAACAATTTCCATTATCAGGTTATGGTGTTTATATACCCACAGATGTCTGAGACTTTAGCTGAGATCGACAGATTTTTCCAGGCATGATCTCCACTCAAAGGTGGCTTTAAATAAACTTACAGACACAATTTCATTATGCTCCTGTACATGATGAGTTAATTTTACCCATTATGTCTCTGTTTCTGTAGCTATCAAATTTATGCTATATGAATATATAAAAAGTTTGCATTTAAAAAAACTGTGCATATAAAATTTTTCTGAGTTGGAAGGTAAAAGACAAAAATAGAGGTCATTGTTTATCTTGAGGTAAATGTGTATCCTTAAGATGAGAGACTATAGAATTTAAATATGCCAGGTATGTTCCATTTCACAACCCATCTAGGTTTTGAAGGCATGGAACATGTCTTGTTTTGCATACATCTTTTTAAAAAAAAATCTTTAAAACTAAGAAAGTTAAATGGCATTGATGGGACATCAAGGTTGTATGACAAGTGCTTAAATAACTGAAGTAATTCAGGCAGATGAGGAATTGCATGTACTAAAAAGACCAAATTCCTATGTTGAGAAAAATACTTTTTCCCTATTTTATATAACTTGTGATTGAACAGGTAAAAATGTGCATGTGTTTATGGACATTCAACTGATATGTAGTTGAGCTGGAAGCTCCAGAGCAATGTCGTCTGCCTGAAAAGTCTCATACACGTGTATTTTCCCATTTCTGAAAATGTTGTGAAATGTTCATGACTTAATATCTGGATTCAGCAGCACCTGGTTAGTCACTGTTGCAGGAAGGAGCATCCATTTTTCACAGGTATAATGCAGAAAGTGCATTTCATTCCTTCCAGGCACAAATCTTCCTCGTAAACAGTCCTTTCCATTAGGTTCTCTGCGTGTGGGAGGGGGACATGTTGTGAGGGAGACGAAGGGACAGAAATGAAAAAATTATATGGGATTTATAACATGAAGCAACATGTCCACGTCACTGTATTGCCCTTGGGACTAACAATACATCTTCTGGAGGACCTGATAGTAATGTTTTAGATTTCAGTTACAAAATCCATTTGCCTGCCTCATATTTTGTGTATTTCTGCCACTGCAGTATCAGAGTGCCTCCCAGGGATTTAAAAATAGAAATGGCAATGATTGACTTTCTTTCCCAGCCTTGAGGGAAAAAAAAAAAATCTGAGTTAACCGATAAGTTTATTTTCTTTTAATTATGGTGATCCATAAGTAGATGCATGCTATGACAGGAAGCTGATCTAGGGGAAGAGCTTATGTAGAGTTTTTGTTCATATGTGAGCATGGTGAGGTGCTGCTGTGCTGCATCTTCTATAAGAAATACTCCACTGGTTTATGATTGTTTAGGACTATTTAGTTTTTCTTCAGCAGAGCTGGTAACATGATTTTTTGCCTCATCTATTTCATTATATGTACCTGCCCTTTCTATTCTTTTGTGCCTTAAAGCTATCTTAATGACAGTGTTGCTGTTTACCTATAGCAAAGCAGAAATAACCTTCTGTAATTATTAAAAAAATATATATTCTGTCACTTAATTTGAAAAAAAGAAACAAACCACAACTACGATTCTCCTGAAAGTCTCTTAACCCCATGCATCAGGAGGAGGCGGATCTGGGAGGGCAGGGTCCACATCTCCTTTCTGCCCCTCCAGTTCCAGTGGGAGGAAGAAGTGCCTGAACCACCACATCACCGCTGCCTGGAATAGGAGGCCCTTGAAATGCTCTGGGGTTTGAATTAACTTGGAAGGAGTGCTCATGCAGGTGAGCTCAGGAGACTTCAGCTATTTTGGAGCAACATTTCACACATAATTATTTCAATATCATTGGATCTATGTTCAAATTTTCTACAAAGTCTGATTTTAAACTTGATCATTAAACTTCAACTGGCCTCAGCTCCAAATCTGAATGTTACCAGGCTCCCTGACGGTGAAGCATATTTCTGTTTGACTGTAAATGGAGGCAGTTTTTAATTATTGTCTTGTGTCAGTAAACCAAAAGGGAACCACAAGAATGTTTGCAAAGCCGACAGGTAGTTCTCTGTATCGGTACTGATGGCTTAAATCTCCGGAGCACCTTATGAGCAAGTGTGTATTCCCCAGTGAGGACCTGTACTAGGTGACATTTAGCACGGGATATTACAGCTAGGGATCCAGCCCGTATCTGGGAAACAGAAATAGCGATTGAGTAACTATGTGAGGCTAATACCAGATGTATCTCTGAGGAACTGAAAGGATCATAAAACCAATTTTGCAATAAACACCTTTTTGCCATCTAAGATATGTGCCAGTGCAATGTGCATCGAAGCTTATTCTTCTTTTAATGACACAACGCCATGGTGACAGTGGGCACGCCACTGGTCCCTGAGGAAAAGGCTTCAAACTCCACTGCGTACGGCAGCATATCAGCTCTCTCTGATCTACTGGGTGGCAGCCAAGAGGAACCCAGAGGAAATGGCGAGGAGCGCTCTTTACAGTACTGCCGTGAAGGTTGTCTTCTTTGGAGGAAGATAAACCTTTTCAATTATGTTGGGAGCTGTAAGACTCTAACATGGGCCCCGGTGGTGAGATAATTGCTCCAGAACTTGGTGCAATATAGAAGTTCTTGTTTTAGAGAAGTGCTGTGCCTTTCTGCACTGGCACTGAGGGCTTTTTTTTTTTTTTTTGTCCTATTGCAACATTAGCAATTTACATAGCAACAAATGTGAAAAACCCTGAGATTTAAATCTTGATTGTTGCTGATTCCATAATAGGAACATAGAAGCATCTCTAAAAAGCAATTTCCTCATCTATTTGATTTCCTGTTCAGTCACTCCTTTGGAGGGATGTATCTTTACTGGTACTTATAATCATTGTCAACTTCATCCTCATATTCACTGAAAAAAGTTTTCTTCTGTAGCATTTTTCTTAGTAATTGTTTTTATATTATTATTATTATTATTATTATTTTTATTATCGTTGCTATTATTGTTATATAACATATAATAGTAAAGTATGTCATCTTCAAGATTACATGGATGATTGCAACGTTTCTTGTGCTTTTCCCTGTGCTAATGCCCCTGTGTCATTTAGCATCTCTCGGATGGGATTCCATTCTTTACTGTTGTCTCCTCATGCCTGAACAATTGTTTCTAGAAATTGGACTCCGATGGGGACTGCAAGCTTATGAATTGCTTCTTCAGAAGCGTCAAGCGTCACCGACAAAATTCAGTGTTATCTGAGGATTTATTAACATCTCCGTTGGAAACTGAATCAATACCTTTAACTTCAGACTAGTAATAAGCGCTTTGCTCTGATAAAGTAGAGCTGAGGTTTAGTGGGCTCCAGCAGAATTGCATTATGCAGGCAGTTTGCTATTAGACATCAAAGAGACATCCCAAACCTTGCTGACAGAACAAATGAATGAGAGTGGGAGACATGCCCAGAGTTCCTTCTAAAAATTATACAAAAGCAGCATGCAACCTGTTTCCAGAGTTCACAGCAGCAAAAATATCTTCTGACTAATCTATTTGATTAATATATTGCTCATCACATTTAATGTAGTATGTCAACTTTTTTCACAGTTAGGCTCCCAACTTTTGTTGGTGTAACCAACAATATTGTCTTACAGAGTCCATTTGTCTATTCACGAAGTCTGCCACTGTAGTTGCTAATAGCATATAAAGGGATGTATATATTATATGCAAAGTGTAGTGAAAGCCAAACATACACCTAAGCAGTCTGGCCTGTTACTGTTTGATGTATCTGTCTACTCTTGTCTGGAATCTGCCACCACTGAAAGCAAAAGCAAAATGTCAGTGATGCCACTGGTGTGTTCATGATGGAAACTTGATGGGCCAACTGACATGGAAAAAAATGTAGTTATATTTCTAAATCCAGTCATTTTGCTCTTTTTTAGACCATACATAGGCAGGATATATATAATAGGAAATATTTTTAGCCCGATTTCCTAAAGAAAAAAGCACATATGGCTGTCTTTTCTGTATGTCCTTCTCTGCCTTTCTAATAATTTTTAATTTTTTTTACCAGGGTTCACATTTCAGAGAAGAATTGAAGTCCTGAGCATAAGTTCTCACAAGTCTGGTTATGACTGATCCACAATAGAGGAGAGAGATATCCATTACTGAGGGAAAGGCTAGTGACTTTTGCCTGGCAGCCCGTGGGCAGCTCGAGGCCGGTTCCAGCCCACACCAGCCAGCGGGTGTGTGGAGTATGACATGAGATCTGTGGAAGGAGGCATGGGGAGGTCTGAGGGGACACAGAGCCATCTGAAGCCAGGCATTGACGTTCTCACTGCTTAGGCAGTGATTTTTTTATAGGTGATACCTTTTGGTAGCCTCTTAAAATTTGGCTGTATTCCTGGCTCAATGACATCTAAGGGCTACAAACTGTGTTGTCCTGAATGCATGGCTGTTGCCAGCTGGATTGCCTTCTCATCAGGTGGGTAACCCAGGAGTCCTCAGTTACGACG
>NW_010532999.1:18477-28452 GCF_000687285.1 Phaethon lepturus
GAGGTCTCCTGAAGGGTGATGGGGCACACAGGATGAGGGCAGCCTCTGCACCCCATGGCTGGAAACATGCAGAGTTGCAGCAGTTGTAGGGCACCTGTCTGACCTGGCTCAGGTCCTTGCCTGAGGACGTGGCATAGGGATGCCAACTCACTGTGAAGTTAGACTTGAATCCTCGTCTCTCCGGTGTGAAGAGATTACATAGGAGAAGACACACTGTCCTGAAAATTTGTCCTCAGTCACAGCGTTTACAAGCTGGGTATAGCTCGTGCCCTGTAAGCATCGACCATAGCTAATAGGTTTGGTGAGACTGATGCAGGATGGATATACATGCTCCTGAAAACTCAGCCAGTGAAGAACAGAGTAATCCAATGAAGAGTTCAGTCTGGGAAAAGTTTTAGCTTTTTCTTAAAAGAAATAGCCAGAGGAAAGAAAAGAGAAAAAGAGACAAGAACAGCTCTCTTCAGAACTGTTTAAGTTTGGAGAGAGGAAAAGCAAATGTGTAACAAAGAAAGAAAGGAGCTCGTTTTCTCATTCTGTCATACTTTGCTTAGAAAAATGAATTCACCTCTTTGGGCAGTGTCTAATTGAGTAGCACACCTTTTTAAACAAAACCTATGCTGTTTTACTCCTTGGTTTGATGGCATGCTTCACAGATAAATCTCCACTCAGTTAATATCCGCGGTTCTGTGCTGACAACTTGATGAGTGGGTACCCATCTACACAAAGCTGTAACTCAGCATGCAAGCTGACAAATAACGAAGGAACTCAAGTGCTGGATTTTTGCTCAACGTAAATGAAGCTTGGAGTTTGCAATGGCAGTGCTGACAGAGCCTTGAAAATACCTGTGGAATGGCTCTAAATCAAGAGCTCTGGTCCTGGTAAGGTTCAGAAGAAATTTCATCAGCTTGAGGGAATGAGCACAGAAAAAGAAAAAGAAAGGCAAACTCTCTGGTAACAGATTAGCAGTAAGCGTACAACAAGTCTGGGGATGGAAATCTGCAGCATCTTCTTGTATAGAATTGTGATACTTTCAACAGAGAGAGAAAACTTGTGTCACCACTTTCACTATCCCATCAATTGTCATCATCAGATTCATCTGTAAATTACTTCAGTGCTCCACAAAGAGCCCCAAACCGGGTACAAGTTTTTGCCACTGTAAATGGATTTTCTGATGCAGTCTTTGTGAGGCATTCCTTGGAAGTTTCTTTCTCTTTTACCTTTCTGTACATATGGGGTGATGCTGTGACCTATTTTATTTGGCAGCGTGAAAACTGCCTGGGGTTACAACTCCAGGAAGAAAATAGCTTTGACACAGATTGTCTCTGTCATTTGTCGTCTAGATTGCAACATGCCTTCTAAAAATGAAAATACTGCTAAGCAAAGCTGATCCTTTTCATGTTTCTCTATGGAAGAAAACTTGCTTAGTTCAAAATAATCAACAACCTTACTGAATCCTTTAGTATCAATTGTCTGGGGAGTAAAAAGGGCTTTTATCATACAATAAAAACCCCTTCTTGATTGGAAAAGCACTCAACTTTAACCAAACAGCATGTATTGAAGTCTGGATTGATTTCGGTGAGAGCAGACATGACTGCAGCCAAGTCTGAGCAAAGGAGGCATCTGCTTTCGACACCTTTCAGAGACAGCTATGGAATGTCTTGACAGAGCCAGGAGCTTGATGCTGAGTATCAGCTGCCTCAGGTGGCTGGGCAAGGTCCTACTGAACTCTCTGGAAGGCTTTATGGGTCAGGCCAGGCAATCAGTGCCTAAATTACCTCCCTGGAAACTGAAATGAAAGGCAGAGGTAGAGAGAAGATGCTTGTTTCTGAATTTCATACCCCTTTATCTCGAGGTAAATTAAATTAATTGTGAAATACTGATAAACAAAGTCTGAAATAGACTGATGTTTACTGAGTAATACTGTAATACCCTCTGGGAATCCAGAAAAGAGAATTCAAATTATGGGCTTAATTGTTTTATTAGTCAGTAATTAATATTTTAAAGGTAGTGGAAATATAAGTTATTTTTTACTATTGCTAACTGAATATCACATTTTCTTCCCAGACCCCATTAGTTATTATTAAATTATGTTTTGAATGATCTTGCACATGACAAACATATATAAAGAACTACAAAGCCTTTCCTAGAAATAGTTTTCAAATAAAAGGAAATATAAGGCTATATCGTATATTTGCAATCTAAGTAAAGGGGTATCTTTTGAAATTTTTGAAGCCTACATGTGGTGTCTGCCACTTCAGATGCAAGAGTTTTTTGGCTTCTAGTGTGTAATCTTCAGAATAATGATTAGTTCTGTCCTTCAAAAGCATACTAAAATTAGGAGAGATTTATTGCTGCTTATATATATTGGAAAGCCAAATATCGCAATTACCCTTTCTCTGTTAAGGTAAAAAACAGTGAAGTTTTCCTAGCAAATGTTAGTAGCTTGTGGTTAAATAGCATAGTGCTTTGGGTGGTAACAACAAGAGAATAAGCATTTAGTAGAGAACTGCATTGCTGGTAGTCCTGGTAAGTTTGAACACGCAAACTTCCTCAGTCTGTAAACTTGAAGGCTGTAAAATCTTGCCCTTAATAAAAACAGAAATTCACTGTGAGTGATTTGTAAATCACAGTATACAAATTACACTACACGAAGTGCTGAGTTATGGAATTCTAAGTCATGTAAAAACGAATGTCCAATAAACAAGTAAGCAGAGTTCTCTGCTATGTTCTTAGCAGTTTCCTGGTTACATCATATCAGGTTCATTTTCAGGGATATAACTAGAACAAAACAAGTATATAGCATCTCTAATTTAGTTGTTTATCCCAGTTTCAGATCTATTCCTTCCCTGGTGCCTAATTACTGTTAGAACAAGAAGGCATGATACATCATGAGGTATTGGAAAATATCTCCTCTGAGCTTTGCTAAAGATACTAATATTTATTGAAATATGCTTTATGTTTTCTAAGGTACTTTTACCTTTGTACCACTGCAGACTGAATAAGTTTTACTGAGCAAAAGTCCCCATGGAGTCTGATAATGAATACATTATTGCTCTAAGCACAATTGAAAAGGAAGATCCAAAAATAGCTTCCATCTTTACCTGGAGTGACAGCATTAATATTCAATCTTTTTTTCTTCAACCTCATGCTATTCTGTTCATGCCACTGTTAATGTACGGGCTTTATGAAAAACTAACAGCAACGTTTTAAACTGTTCTAAATGAGGAACATTTACCATATGTCATAAAAGAAGTAATTTGCCTTATTATTTGAAATGAGCTACTGTACATTAGTTGCACAGTGTTGTTGCTGGAGCCCTGAAAGCCCTTTAAATATAATTTTTCCTTAATTTGATGGCCTACACTTCAAATATAAAATAGCACTGAAAATATACTTTTCTATAAAACAATAGAAACAGGATAGCTTTTGAAGAAGATTTATATTATCAGGGATCCACATGAACATACCTGTAATTTCAATTGCTGCCCTGGGAAATGTGTTTCCAGAAAGATGGTTTAACTGGTTGACAGGCAATTATTCTTTGAAAAATGTATTCTAATTAGACAGTTCTTCTTTGTCATAGATATTCAGCTATTGTTCTCTGCAGAGTGGCATGCTGACAGACATATTGCCCCATTTGTAGTCTGGTGACAAGGAAAAGCTTTTAAAACAAATTACAAATTTTTACAGTATTTAGAAGACACTTTAATTTATCAAGAAATAACGTTACCTTAATTACTTAGGGAAAACATAAACTTTTAAAACCAGAAAAACTTGCCGGTGTTCCGGGGCAGTGGTTCTGCGGGCAATGGTGCTATTCACATGAATCAAATGACTGTATGTGATTTTTTGCCAGGTTTGTAGGTGGTTCTCATTCTGAAATAGAACTGCATTGCTATATCCTTCTTCTCACTCTCCCTCCTCCGTGGGAAGTACAATAGGAAGTCAACAGCTGAACTGAATATTTCTTATTTTAGTTTTGGTTTGGTTCAGCTCAGGCCCGCAGGACCCCTCCAAACATACGCTGCGTTTCACTTGAGGGATATTACCTTGCTGAGCAATTGGCACCAGACAGCTGAGCACCTGTAACACTTGCCTATCAGTCGAGAGCTGTAGGCAGTTCAGATGAACTATGATTTATTGACTAACGCAGTAGCCCGCTAGGCTAAAGTACGATCATACAATTGGGTGCTATGGGTACCCTTCCTTAGTATTTTTATTTCTGCATTCATAGGTCTCACAGGAACTGGGACTCTCCTTTGTGTCAGGCGCTATATACTACATAACACTCTGTGGTTGCTGCAGCTGATTTGCAGTGAAAGAAAAATGGACAAATGTGCAGAAGAACAAGCTCATGAAGTCAAGACTGCATGTCAAGTCATCGCCAGAGCTAGGTTGATGCTGAATCCAGTATCTTGCCTGCTAAAGTGCCTTAAACAGAACAATTAATGTTCATGGAATTTTGGTTTCCTGGTGAGACAGTAGGAGTTGCAATAAACTCGTATTTTGTCTTCCAGTACATCAACGTTTTGCACAGACTTAATACTAGGGTGGACAATTCAAGGCCACTGAAAACAAGCCCTTAGATTCTCTTTCCCATCTTGAGTACCTCTTTGTTTCCATGTAAGAGTTAAGGATTATCTAGTAAACCTTATCTAGTAAATGTGATGCATCTCCTTGCTAAGCTAATGTCTGGTGAATGCCAAGATATAAAAAAGTTGAACCAGCCATAGTCTATAAATATTAATAGAACAAAGTAAGAATATGGACAGAAAAAATTTACCAGGTTCACTAGCACTGAGTGCAGTAATGACATCTGTAAATGCTGCTCGGCAATAAAAAAAAACATTAGGCTGAATTAGTTGCCATCTTTCTTTATTTTCCTAGTCTATCCAGACAGAGTTGCTATTAAATAGCTTATTTTTCAAGTTCTTTATCAAAAGCACTAAATCAGGGTCTGAATTGAACATTCAAATGCAAATCACAGGGAGAAATGCTGAATTCAGGCCTAGATCTGGACGTATCACTGGAGTTCAGATCATATCACTGCTAGTTGTTCCTAGCTGGAAAATATAGCAGTTTCAGGTTTGGCTCTTTTGGAGGTGAGCACCTGAACAGCTTTCTTCTTTCAGATGTAGCTTCTTTTCTTTCTCTCCCAGACAGCACCATGCACACTGCCTCAAGCCATGCCCAGTTGATCGAAGGAGAGAGGATGAAGTTGCTCGCTTTCCACAGTCTTCCTTTCCTTCTGCGGGTGATCCCTCATTTGCGCGCTCTTACCAGCTAGCAAGGATGATGGATTTAGACATAAGCAAAGTGTGGGCTTCAAAGGCTGACCTGCTGTCTTCCAGCCCTCGATCTCTACTTATGCTCCTTCTGAAGTTCAGTCGTGGGAGGAACATGCTATACCAATTTTCTGTAGTGTCCATGATAAGAATGACTGAAATTAGGATGAGATTTTGCAGTGAGGTGCACATACAAAGAATCCCATCATCTTCAGTGAGATGATTGTTTAGAGGAGAAAAGTGAGAGGTATGCAAAACTCTTTCAGGAATGAGAGTGGATGAATAATGCTACGGAAGAAAAGGATGATTCTGGAAATATAATATTTTATACTTTCAAGATATTTTGAATGTTTTAGGCCTTACAAAGCTGTCTTTAAAATATATAATTCTGTATGTAAACAACATTCCAGAACAAAACCCTGTGCAATATTAAACACAAATCTTTCACCTACATCCCTGTAAACCTGTCAGACAAACATGGAAATGAGTATTACAACAGCGAAATACCTTCTGGAATATCCAGCTTTGTCTCTACAAGAGCAGATGAAAGTTCATTTTATTCTAAGTTAGAAATTCTGCCACTCCTAACAAAAATCTTCTATGTCCTCACGCATGAATAGGGAAACCACCCACCCAACACATTTATACCTCGTGTCTTATGTCCTTTGGCCTCTGTTGACAAGGTAAGTATTTATTTGTGTTCAACCATACACTCATATAACAAACATTCTCCACAACAAGAAAAATGCCCATTGCAATGGACTGTTTTCCTTCCTGTTGTCTGTCCCTGCTTTGAAATGTCCTCCTTTCACTTCCCTTTCTCTTTTTTTCTTTTAATTTTGTATTTTGACTCCATTTTTTAAAAATACTTTTCCCTTTTTCAGATTCTCTTGAGACTGAAAGGCAAGTACAAAAGTTAAGGAATATGAACTAAACAGAGTGTGGGCAGTGGCCTATAAAGATATTAATTTAGATGAACCTTTTCAAACGTATTTGACACACAACACTGTCTTACTTTTTTTGACACTGTAGAGACATTCTCAAGTATATAGTATAGGAGGCCAGATGTTTGGTCACTTGTAACATTCATTTGTGCTATAGGGGCTCAGGAACGTCCAGTGTTTTTCATTTATGGAATGGCCTTAGTTTTAGCTTTTAATTTAGTAAATAATGAATGTAATAACTTTAGAAAAAAATTTGTGTGTCATCTGAACCTCCATAGACTGATTCAATATACCCACTGGTGAGTGTCTGACATTGCAGAATAATAGCTGTGCTGAACTCAGAGGCTTGTGGGATGTGGATATTTTTGAAGTTTAACCTGACTTGTGTACTCAATGTCTGCCAGTACCTTGCTAGCGGAGTATGCAGCTTAAACTTTTAAGCAGCACTGCAGTTTTCTGCTTGTTTACTGTTACCCCAGAGATCCCTTGCTTCTCTGTTTTCTATTCCTCAGCATCTTTTCTCCCTTTTATATGACCTGTCAAGCCTTCCTTTCTATTTCTACTTTGCTTTTACTGTTCTCTGTGCCTACTTTTTTTTGTGCTTTCCTTTCAGATAAGTTCTTCTTTCTCCCTAATTTCTACGTGTTGCTAGATATACCAGGGATAATTCAAATATACCTAGGGAGCTATTCCCCTTTGAAACATCCTTGGAAATGTTCCCCTCAAGTCTCAGAAAGCTCACTGGTGTCCTGTATTTTAGCTGCCAGTTCCATGAAGATGTCTAAGGTACCACAGAGTATCTCCAATAGCACTAAATGCCTGCATTTCAGGAGCTGATTTGCGCTTACCATCTCCTCCTCACCCCACAGTGAGTTTCACCACTGTATTCTTCTCTTCTCTTAGTCTTCCTCTGTTTTTTCAGTTTCTTAAAATCCCGCCTTGAATCGTCTCATCCTGTTCCCCAGAGCACTTCTCCTAGCAGAAGCATGTCCCTCAGGACTTCGTCTCACACCTCTGCCAACAAGAGCCTCTTTGTGCTAGGAACATCATCCCCAACCTCGTCCTTCCTCAGAGGGTCCCCCAGTAATCATCACAGCTGTGTGCTCCCATCAAACTTCTGCCTCCATGCAACCAGAGACAATAGGACAGAGAGAGAAGATGAAGACTTTGTTCAAATTACAGAGGAAACTGAGGTTTTGAAAAAAATCCGAGTGTATGGAAATGCATGAGGAGGATGCTAAGCGGAAAAGTGATCTTTACTTACACAGAGTGACAGCCATTGCCCCCTTGACACTTCTCTTTTGAAGTCTGGCTGTTTGGAAGAAAGAGGATTCCTCATGAAGATTCAGACAAGCAGCCCGGAATAGCACAGCTGCTGGGGAATAGGAAAATGACCTCCAGTTGTTTGCTTTAGGAAGGAATGGGGGAGAATTAAAGAAAATCATGTTTGGGACAGAATAGCAAACTAAAACCACATTGCACCTCCTCTCCTCCAGGGATTAACTGCCCTTGGCTGATAAAAGAAAAAGAAACCTGTGGACATTTGAAGGCCTCGATGTGCGCGGCGCTTTCCTACGCTTCAGAAGCGGTGAGGAAGTAATGAGGTTTGCTAAATGCAGCTGCTGTCAATATTTAGCACACATAAGTGGGTGATTCATACAAGCAGAGTTAGGGTTTCCACAGCGCTAAATGAATGAACGAACTGCTGGTAATGGGCTGTTTCAATCTAAAAACCCCCAAAACATAACATGCAGTGTGCGACATTGCTGTTAACAAAAAACAGAGCATGTCCGTGAGGAAAAAATTATGTATTTACTACCTTTTCCAAGATTTATTTCCTACAATGATACTTTTACTATTTGCCGTTCAGTTCAATGCGACACTTCTGCACAATAATGGAGGTGTTGAGGGGGCAATTCTGGCACAGGGATTTGGGGGAAGCATTCACATTTGTGGAACACCCAATCTTGCAATTAAAAAAATATAAAGCAGAAAGAAGTACCTTAGCAGTCTTAGTGTGCCCATGAAAAATATCTAAAGGGAGCACTTGTGCGCCTTCATGTTGTGTCTGGTCCTACGTGGTTCTCCCACAGCTCTTGTCAGCAGTTTTTAATGATGCGTGCTGCTGACATGAAGAGGGTTCACAGAATCACAGAATCACAGAAACACTAGGTTGGAAAGGACCTTCAAGATCATCAAGTCCAACCATTAATCCAGTGCCACCATGTCCCCTAGACCATGTCCTGAAGTGCCACATCCACACGTTTCTGGAACCCCTCCAGAGATGGCGACTCCACCACCTCCCTGGGCAGCCTGTTCCAATGCCTGACCACCCTCTTGGTGAAGAAATTTTTCCTAATATCCAATCTAAACCTCCCCTGGTGCAACTTGAAGCCATTTCCTCTCGTCCTATCACTAGTTACTTGGGAGAAGAGGCCAACACCCTCGTCGCCACAACCCGGTTAACCTAACCAGGTTAGGTCACTGCTGGGCCTTGTGGTGGGTCTGCACAAGACTCAGCTGCGCACTCGTGCTGTTTCACAGACTCATGCTCAGATCGGATATTCCGATGCACTGTTAGAGCCAAGGTTAAAGATAATGCTGTAAGTAGCTGTAATGAGTAGGGTGTAAAAATTATTCATTTTTGGGAGCAAAAGACACCTTGAGTGCTTGGCCATAGAGCTCAGCCTCATCATCCAAGTCCAGCTTGCCCACGTAATTGAAGGTTTATTGTTACACCCTCCCTGTAAAAGTTTTTTTCATTTGCAGTGACTGAGCTAGCAGCCTGTGTATTAATTTTTATAACATTATTCCCAAGGTAAATTTTATAGCCCCTATGCTCAGTATGTGTTTTTACAGTCTGAAATACATGAGTCACATAACAGTGTAGTTCTTCAGCTATAGTAGTCTGTTCTGAATCCTGTAATGTATAATTAACTTTGCAATAGTTAATTAAAAATGTAATTACTGCTTATGATATATGACTATAATATAATAAAGACAAATTTTTACTTGGCTATAAAAGAGAAATGAAGATGCTAGGAATAATCCTGCAAATTTTAATACAATACTTTAACTTACTACTCTGCTCGGCAACATGCTTCCTGCAGATAATTTTACAGTGCACATATATAAATAACAGTCTTCTAACTCATTCTCATGGCCTTTTACCCTCTGCTCATATCCATAACAAAAGGAACAAGAAGTAAGACTTTCAAAACTGTTTCAGTAACTTAAGATCCTAACTAACTCATGTAAAAAAAGAAAAGTTCTCACCAGCTTCAAGGCCAGGTTCCTGCATTCAGGTGGCTTTATACTTCAGCTAGTTACTTTCCCTGGCAGAGCATGTTAGGGGGAATCAAGCT
This sequence comes from Phaethon lepturus, assembly GCF_000687285.1. Lineage (NCBI taxonomy): Eukaryota > Metazoa > Chordata > Aves > Phaethontiformes > Phaethontidae > Phaethon > Phaethon lepturus. The sequence continues at coordinate 28,072 of NW_010532999.1, forward strand.
ATATATCCTCTGAGCTGGGCTGGCCCTGGGGAAGTGGCTGTCATTGATGCTCTGGTTGATGCTCTGTACGAGCGTGGCTGTCAGGACTTGTGCGTAAGTGCCCAAATCCAGAGCTGCCATTGGCTTTGCACCAGACATCGGCTAATTATATGCTGAACCTTTTAAACAGAAACATGTGATAAGAAAGTAGTTTGATAATCATGGAAAGTTTCCATTTACAATTTAGGAGAAAAAAAAGATATGAAAAACTGACAAACATTTCACTGCCTAATTTACGTCTCTAAAGAATTCATGTGCTGATCTTTCTCTTCATTCTTCTGGCAGGCAGTTGTCGTGGTTTAGCCCCAGCCAGCAATTCAGCCCCACGCAGCCGCTCGCTCA
>NW_010532999.1:28828-49123 GCF_000687285.1 Phaethon lepturus
AGCTGGACTGTCCTTGACTACTTAGCAACAACCCAAAACATCAGTTATCAATATTTTCTCATCCCAAATCCAAAACACAGCCTCACACTAGCTTCTATGAAGAAAATTAACTCTATCCTGGCTGAAACCAGGACCGCAGCTTATTTAAAACAGTTGAGATTTTTAAATTCTTAGTTTATGGCAGCTATTCAGACAACCACCATAATTATGGTCACATAAATGGATAAAGGCCATTGTCATCCTATGGTGTCACACAGTGATGCACATTGAAAAGTAAATAGCTTTTTAGTTAATCCCATTTGTTCCGATGTCAAACTGAGGAGTTAATGGTTCCCGGAAAGTATTTTGAGGTCTACTAATTGAGAGCTGTACCTAGCTCTAGATAATACTATTATTACTATTATTAGCTTTAACTATAAGAGTAAAAACCATAGCAGCAGCCAGTCAGTAAGAAGGCCAGTATGCGACTAAGCGGGGAGTCACTGCCACATCTCCCCAGCACACCTGTGCTCATGCCTAATGAGAAACAACAGAAGTTATTGTGAATGTCTTGTGGTCTGAATGTCTGTTAACTCAGAAAGCATCAGATTTCAATTATACAAATGACCCTCGATCCTCTATTTCAACCCCCCATCTTCTCCTATGCATCACAGATCTTTCAAAGGTTAGTCTGAAGGATGCAGTTGACGTGAGAAATGTACTAATAGCAAATTGAGGTACTCACAAACCAAGACTGAGCCTGCTGAGCTAAAGGAGGCAGAACTGATGCTCAGGTTCTTAACAAGGTATAGAAAGGAAAGAAAATAAGGCTGCTACAAAACATTCTGTTACTCAGGGCAGGGTGGGTTTTGTCTCCACCACAGCAGGGAAAGTAAATTCAAAGGGAAGAGGGAACTCTCATTTTTTGATTACTGAAGGAGCTATAGGGGAGCTGTAATCAACCAGATCTTGGTCTCTTATTTTTTAGCTCTGTGCACCCAAACTTTTACCTACACCTTTACTTCTGGGCTGAGGGAAGGCAGAAGGCAATGTGGGTCAGATAATTTGTCATGGGATTAGGATAAATCTTTGCTGGGGATTTACTTCAGGTGTACATGTCGGTTTACATGTTTATCTGTCTCCATCTATTTACCTTTGCTGCATTGCTGATTTCTGGCTATATGTCAGATGAGCACGTCCATGTCCTTTTCCATGGCTGGTGGTACTGAAGTGCTCCCACTGAAGAAAGGATCGCCCTTCTGCTCTGTGAGCCAGAGATCTGTGGGTACGCAGAGCCTATACTCACTTTTCAGATCAGTTTCCATTAGGCAGGAGAAGGACAAGCAGCAGAGCGGGTCTGGCATTAATACCAGTGCACTGAGGCTAAGAGCTGCTGAGCGATGATGGCTGGTGTTTTTCTGCTGTGCTGCGTGGAAAGGAGTAGAGCAGCTCAGACCAGGAATGGTGCACTGGGGTTAACTGGAAAACTTTGGATCCTTCTCACTGACTCTTGTAAGTTGTTAGTGATTTTGGCCTAAGAGTTGTTTGTATTAAATACCAGTGAGCTGCACAGTTCACAGCTTCTGTTGGAGGAGCTGACTGAAGTTACCACAGGCAGCTTCGCCATGCCTTTCTCCTGTGCCTTTCCAGCTGCTGCCTCCCCTTGTCTCCCTCCTTTAGAGACTCCCAGTCTTCGTACCATCCTCTTCCTCAATTCTGGGGAATCTCTGTGGCCCTCCACCCCTATCTTCAAACCGCAGGGACACGGTGTTTGAGTCTCTGTGGCCTCATTTCTGTTTTGACTGTGTTATGCCCCAGCTCCATTCTTTCCTCTCCTTCCCTTATTTCCCTCTCTGCCCGGTCCCTCTTGTGGTCCCACTCTGCACCCCGCCAGCCCTGCACGTGCCGCTGCACAATTACACTGTTTCTCCTGGCGGAGGGAGAGGATGCTCCTGAGGCGCTGGCCCGGGTGGTGGGTTTCATCGGACTCGCTGTCAGCAGAAGGCTGACGCGGTTTGGAAGGGCGTCCAGAGAAGTGGCTGGAGGCTGTGGCAGCTGCAGCCCTTTCTGTGGAGCGTGCTGTGGTGGGCACGGGGCACACAGCTGGCAGAGGGTTGCAGGGTGAGATGCAAAACATGAGTAACTTGTTGACTCTGTGCCATGCCTGACGAAAGGCTGTGTGGACATGACTACTGCGCTGCAAAGGTTCAGGCCCTTTTCTGCGTCCGTGTCACCAGGGCATGCCACTGTTTCCAAGAACGGGTACACCTGCGCAGGTTTTGCTGCCACAGAGTGACAGAAAGCTTTGGTGTCCACCCGGTTTCTCCCCTCATGTCTGTTTGACCATCACCAGGGTGGATGAGGTTCAGCCAGTCATTCCCTCCGTTTCTGGCCGTAATCAGATACAACTTTCAAATATTACTGTGTAATGAATAAATATTATTAAATGTCATTAAATGTTATTTATTAAATAAATATTACTGTGTAATGAATAAACAAGAATACACCATCAGAGAGAATGGAGCACTTTGCCTCATCCGGTTGATTATAAACCTGTGTACATTCCAGATAACATTGCTGACCAGCACGGTGTTTGACATCTCAGGGCTCTGTTTTTGCTGGAATAAACACGACTTCTTTATTCTTGCCATGTACGGTACAATGCCAATACAACTCAGTGCACACTTTTCCTTTCAACATATTTGAACATTTTCTTTAGAAAATGCCAGACAGCCACATTTCTCACAGAAGTGATAGTACGTATATATTGCAAAATGATTTTATCATTTCTTATAGAGGTGGAGAATATGATCTTCTGTGATGCTTGAGCAATTTTGCCAACACTAATTAAAGAGATTTTAATGAGATTTTTAGGAATTACTTCAAGCTATAAGAAAACATAATTTCTTGATTAATTTTTGCATAATTAAATTATATTTTGCGAATCATATGTAACCTACAGCTCTTCACTTGTAAACCAAAAAGATGGATGAATTGCAGAAATAAGAAGCTGATTTGGCCATAGAAATACTCTTACGACTTGGTTTAAACATCCAGAAGCCTGGAAGTACTAAATCGAATGTAAACTTTAATCCTAAATTTATTCTTTTGTGTGCCCGAAGTCATTATAACGCTTAGGGGAATGAGTTCCTTAATGCTGAAGAGCTAGTCAAGAGCAATTAAATGGCAAAAGGACTATTAATGTAACACGTAGGGGCCGGAATTCAGGGCATGAATTGTTAACAGCAAAAAGCAGAATTAACTTGACTCTCCTTCCATGGATATAGTACTTCAATCAAAAGTATTTTTAATAACAATTTGAAAGGTACAAAAAAGTGTAAGACCTCAAGCTGTCATTGGCATCCAATGGAAGATAACCACCTTAAGACTCCTCTGTGTCTGAAAATTTTCCACCAGCTTGTAGACAAATCTGGTATGAGGAACAGATCTAAGGTGGGAGAAGCTGGAGGAGCCTTAGCATTACGTGGCATAACACTTTCTTCTGCACCATTCTACGGAACCATGGTTATGTGGATGTACAGCGTACCTACCCCTCTGGCTCCCCCAAGTAAGGATGAAATTGGCCATGATGTTTGCTGATGGTCTGGATATGTTGGAAAAAAACATTCCTCCCAAATGGAGGATCAGTCCCAAAATGTTCCTGTTGGTTGCTGCCCTGTTACTATTCATGTTGGGACTGGGCACTGAAGTCTTGCAGTATTGTTTCTGCTTCTCATTTGAACACCTGAAGCTTTTTAAGGAGCAAATGGATGATGAATAGTGTGATTACTAAAAGCAAGTAATAAATAAAGAAGAGTGAGTATTCTTTGGTGTATGCAAGTAAGTATTGTTAGCTTTCGTAAGCACTTACTAGGGAAAAATCCATCACATTACTTCTGAAAACATTTGCGCAGTCTGAACTCATCTGTGCTAATGTTTGTCTGAGAGCAGGAATGCAGCCTCTGGAGTTTATGTAGAAGTTTGCAAATAATGTTTTTATTGTATCATTCTCACCTTCTTCTATTCATTGCAGAATGGATAGTAGTGGTCCTTATGAACGCTATCAGGGTATCTGTAACAACAACTGACGACTGCTGCCAGTGGTTCCAGGAGCTTGTAGTCACTGATGAATATATAGTTCCAAAGCCATATTATATCTATCTCTGATTTTATCTTTCTTAAACACGAAAAATTACTATTAGAGGAACCTATAAGCATCAGTCTCTAGCTATCAAAAAAAAAATTGTTATATTTATTTCTGATCTTTTCTACTTGCAAATTGTCTTTTATCTGGAAATGCTTGGGTTTCTTTGCTGAATTCTGAGCCTGTGACTGAATTTATTAAAGAAGTAGTGGTAAAGAAGGTATTTAACTTTTAAAAAACATTACAAGTGATTTAAAATGAATTAGCACAGACATTTAACTAATCAAAGTGAAGTTTCAAAATTAAAGTTTTTAACATAGCATCCTTACAGTCAGCTAGGTCATCATTTGTGTAGTGATATGTCCACTTCGGTGAAGAAATATCTCCATGTAATGTTATGAGATACAGTTATAATGATGTCAGCATTTCTTTATTTGGAGGGTGTCCATAAAGCAAATAGAGTTTGTATGTACCCATTGAGAGAGTTGGATCTATCAGCTTCACTGACAGATTTATTGTTGCCGCATACATCCATTTTACTAAACTGTGTGTGTTGAAGTATGTTATTTTCCCAGATGTGCAAAAGATGTTTTAAAACATCAGCTAGAGTTTTATAAAATGTATAATTCAACTCTAAATCATGTCAGAAGTTCTATTACTGCAGTGCTAAGAAGGATTTATATGTCCAAGAGTAAATAATTAATAGAACAGTTGATACACAGGGAAGATTACACTGGTTAAGAGTACATGATAGATGATACCAAAACAAACTTTTCCTATAGACATCATGTTTAGAGCCTTTGAAGGCTGTCAGGGGTGAATTGGTTCTGGTATTAGCTTTCATTTTCTAATATATCTACTTGTCTTCTAACAATTCACCTCTGTCAAATAGACGTGAAAGGTGCATCGTTAAACTGAAAATATCAAGAACCAGCTGAGTCAGTGTCTGTTACAGGATTTATTCCCCTTGCAGAAACATGACTATTTTGCTCTGATTCCACCTCACATGGCAGGGTTTGTATAGTCTTTCTAACTGGGATATATGTACACAAAAATGCCTCAGCTGAAAGGAAGGCTAAAGCTCAACTAGTGTAAAGCAGCTCCATTTCTAGCCTGTTCCCTCCACTCTTATCTCAAACTCATTCACATTACTGGGAACCACCGTGGGAAGAGATTACTTTACAGACAAGAAGAACTCATTCCCATATAGTTTTCTTCTATATTTCTGTCATGTGGACATAGGTAAAAGATTCTCACTGAAAGGCTTCATGTTCTGTGAAATGTTAGATAGAGAGCAGACATCGTACCTCTGTGAGGCTGTCTTTTATTGATTGGTTTTGGAGCAAAATGTTCCATCTTGGTTAAAAAGAAGACAGGGCAGCTCACTGAAAATGTAAGCTGTTGGGCTGTTCTTCCCCTCAGGAGGTAGCTGTAATAGGTCTTCTTTGTCCAACCAAGGCTTTAACTTGTACAGAAGTTATTATTTAGCCTGTGTAGTTTTCATGTAATACTTCTTGTTAGAGTCTCTGCTGATTTAAAAAACATGAATAATTAAAATAAGTTCAGATATTGAACAAAGGTGCCTGCTTGGCAGGTATATGGCGCTCAATCAGAATTCAGCCTGCATCCTACCTGTAGGAAGGAAATAATTGTTGGGATACATCCAAGTTTATTCTAAAGTTTGTGATGAGTTTTACCCATAATAGATGACACTTCCACTTCAGACAATTGCATGCGTTTGCTCTAACACAGCAATTAAGAATAATTTTTGACAAACTGGTTTTGGATGTATTTTGGCCTGTGAGAGTGTAATGAGTAAATTCCAACAAAATACCTGTTCTGTGAAATACAAAGGCAAAGTTAATCTGCCCTACTAGTTTGTCCACCTTCATTCACCATATATTTAACAGTTAAAAAGAGTTCTTAAAAACAGTTTCAATAGTAAAGATGTGGGCTGGATGGTCCCTTTTTTTTTTTTCTTTTTCTGTCATTCACAAGTTGTCTCAAAATGGACAAATCTCTGAAGTGAAAAGCCTTCCCTTGAAATGTTTGGTGGTATTATATAAGGCGGCCACCATACAAAAATATAACATGTCATACATATCAGTGAACGGCATGTCAGAGAAATGGTTCTTAGTTATAGAGCGGAACAAGATATATAAAAAATACTTCCTGCACAATTTTTTCATCATATTTGTTGTAAAAACAGAAATATTTTGTATTTTTATAAATTAAAATGGAGCCTATAAATCTCTGTATTGTCTGCAAAAAGGCATTGGTGGTGACACGAAACCATCTCATAAAGTTCCCTATGCATCCGCTGTTTCTCAGTGCTTACATCAGCAGCAATGACACCTTCTCCTTTGAGCAGGTCAAGTCCATTTTCTAGGACTTCTCTTCCCTCCCCAGTTAAGCAAGCTAAGTGATGTTGTGAACTGCTACTCATATCAAAGAGCTATTAGGCTGTCTGATCTCTGTTGGTGACCTCATGCCATGGTGTAACCTCATGATATTTTGATTCACTCTGTGTATACCATAGATAAAACTAAACTGTATTTTGTAGCTTGAATCTATCATGTTTGTCCTCCATTAAAAGTGCTCAATTAAATTACCAGCTATTTTCCAGTTAAGGACAGATGAGAAGAGAGGTAAAGATGGTCTGTTTGTCTTTCCATGTCGTTCACAGAAAGCAGATGGGTACGTCTTCAATATGAAGTATTACATTCTCTTTCCCATGAGCCTTTCCTTGGAAATTGTACTGCCTGTGCAACGGGAGAGGCAGAGATGCTAGAAAATTCAGTTGGTGACTATGTAATTAAAAAAATTTGTCATAGTATGCACACATAAAGGGGTAAAACTGTTGTCAAAATAATTTTAGTTGACATTCTTTAGCTTTTCCATGGCTGATTTTACCTCTCTTGCCCCAATCTTTTTAAAGGTCTTTTTCCCCTATACTTTAAAAATTGGGTCTTCTAAGTCCGACTTTTCTATATTTGTCTGTGTTGGTAATGGAGAATTATTGGGCAAATGGACCCCCCCCCCCCCTCCTTATTATTTATGTAGTCTCATAGTATTCTTTCTGGAATTGATGCAATGAAGCAATTTCCTGAATCTAAAGTTAACACTGCTGAGTACTTTCATTCTATCCCTGTAATTTCATAAAAAGATATTTTTAACATTTTTTGGTGTTTGTCAGTCTCTTTTATTTAAACATAAGTGTATAAAATTCAACAAGTCAGGATTTGTGTTAAAATAAGCTTGATTTTTGAGTACAGAGGCAGTTATGAAACATCAAAGTATATATTTAAGATTGAGCTTAAGTGATGTGCTATATCCATGTAGGTATCATCATGGAAAATATGCTGGCATCTGCTTTTATAGAATTCTTTGCAATTTAGGAATAATCTTTAAAGATGTTTGGTTAGATCATTTCTGCATAAGTTTGTACCTCTGGGCGTAATTGTTCCTTCTCCTCTAAGTGTGAGATACCAGCTATGTTCTTTTGAGATTAAGGAAATTATCATTGCAGACAACATAGATAGATGACTTCATATTGTGTACTATTTTCACTGTGCTACTTAAGTCTCATCATAATTTGGTGTCATAGTTCAGCCATGTCTCTTTTGTTAACAAAACAGGAACAACAATTCATCTTCAACCCTCACCATATGGCAGAGATATTGAAATGCAACAAGACGTTAGTCAAATTAGCATTTTCTGCAAACCATGCTTGTCGGTGTAACTGATTCAATAATTAGAGGTGTTCTTTCTTGTCTACAATGAAACTTATCATCTTTGCTAATTGAAAATGTCCCGGCTCCTTTTGGTAAATCCATGAAGTGTGAGTAATCTAGTTTTGGGAAGAAGTTGTTGTGTTTCTCTTTGGGTTTTCTTTTCTGCTGAGAGTTGCTTTTTGGAGAGAGGAGGAAGTCCAATATGTTACTATAAAATAATCGAGAGCTTTTGTGTACTTTTGGTGCAGTAAAGGCTTTTTATTGTTTTAGTGCATCTGTTCAAGGATGGATCTGTTGTTGAAACCCAACTTCTTTCACGCTGACACTTAAAATATTTTTATATTTTTATGTATGTAAAATGGAATAAAACCTCTTTACTTACATATGATGCCGTTCTGGTGTTTTTAAACAGTAGTTCCTTTTGAGCAGTCTACCTTGTGATGTGTGTGCTAACATGATGGATGCATGGGTTTGACAAGGTTACTTTGCTGCTCTGCTCAACAAAACAATTTTATTACTTTCCATGGCAAATACTGCCTTTCTGCTGCTTTTGAGAATTTCTGCTTTTGCTCCGGCAATCCCAAGGTCACTGTCAGGAACATGATCTGAAGCACGCATCCAGCCACTGAGACCTCACTGAGATAGTTCTGCTATTGTATGCTCAAAAGTCCTCATCTGTTGTCATTAATAATGAATCTTTCGGACTTCAGCTTTTAAACTAAGTTTTTTCAATGAAGAAAGAAGATGAGAAAGTGTCTGTCAACTTGGGGCCAAGCCTTTACATTTAGCAGTGCTCAGCATTCATTGAACGTAAGCATCTGCAGAAACTAGTTCACAGCTGTGATGGCCCAGGTCCTACAGGGGTCCGGGCAGACACCAGTGTGTCCGTGCTCACGTGGCTGATGGTTCTTGGAGTTATCTTGCTCTCCCCAGATTATGGACTGGGGAGGATCCTCAGCTGGTGCTGAACATTTAGCTAGGATGAATCTAGGTCTAAGTTTCTGTGTTTTTTAATGAGGTAGATACACCATCTTTGCTGTTTTTCTATCTGATTATTTAAGATTCTGATTCCAACTCAAGGTACTTAACAAGACATAGACAATTTAACATATCCATGTTAAATTATCCATGTTAAGTTATTCGTGGGACAGCAATGTGCCCTGGTGGCCAAGAGGGCCAATGGTATCCTGGGACGCATTAAGAAGAGTGTGACGAGCAGGTCAAGAGAGGTTATCCTCCCCCTCTAGGCTGTGCTGGTGAGGCCTCATCTAGAGTATTGTGTCCAGTTCTGGGCTCCTCAGTTCAAGAGAGACAGGGAACTTCTGGAGAGAGTCCAACGGAGGGCTATGAGGATGATTAAGGGACTGGAACATCTCATATGAGGAAAGGCTGAAAGACCTGGGACTGTTTAGTCTGGCGAAGAGAAGGCTGAGAGGGGACCTTATCAATGTCTATACATATCTGAAAGGCGGCTGTCAGGAGGATGGAGCCAGTCTCTTTTCAGTAGTGCCCAGTGATAGGACGAGGGGCACAAACTGCAGCACAGGAAATTCCACCTCAACATGAGGAAAAACTTCTTTACTGTGAGGGTGACGGAGCACTGGAACAGGCTGCCCAGAGAGGTTGTGGAGTCTCCTCTGGAGACCTTCAAAACCCAACTGGACACGTTCCTGTGCAACCTGCCCTGGGTAATCCTGCCTTGGCAGGGGGGTTGGACCAGATGATCTTCAGAGGTCCCTTCCAACCCCTACCATTCTGTGATTCTGTGATTCTGTGATTCTGTGATATGTCTTGTGTTTAGGTTGTAACCTCAGACAGTGACCAAGCAAGGCAAGATACATGGACACCACCAGCAGAGAGCCTGTGGGTGGTACTGTAAGTTAGAGACACATGGAGCCATGGTTCCCATCCTGCTTCCCCTCTGCACGTCAGGTTGGTGGTTGGATGCTCATGTAGCAGCAGATTTCAAGGCTGGCTGCTCCATGAGTGGTCCAAAGCAAGATGGAGAACTAGATTTTCCAGACACATTCTCTTTTGCTCTAATCTCTTGTTCCTGAGATGTGGTGGGCACAAGCTGCTATGTCTCCAGGTAGTCAATATATATTTTTTTTTTCTCCTGAGTTAGCCATGAGTTAGGAAATAGGCAAACTGGAAGGTGAATAGATGAGGATTCACAAACTTATAGTAGCACATGGTATAGTTTGAAAAGAAATCTCTTAAAAAAAAAATCCTCAATCCAAAGATTGATGAGTTTCTCAGTTCTGTTTTGCCATTTGAGGAATTTTAACTGCGTGGCTCTCCTTGCTTCCACATGTCTGTGTTTTGCATTGTCCTGTAGTCTCCTGCCCAATAGTCTCAGGTGCTTACAAACTCATTAAATGTAAATTTGAAGCTGAAGTCCATTTCACAAATATAGATTTTCTCTTCTGGGATTGTGGTGACTGTCTCTTTCATTTTGCAAATTTTCGCTGTTCAGCAGCCTTTCTGTGGTTATCTGGAGTCTGTAGCTGGCTGAATGTGTAGAAGTGAAGTCCACTTGGATATACCTTATTCCTCTTAGTAACAAATTCCTGGTTTTCCTCTCGTTTGTATTTAGTCCTAATATCTTATAGTCCTCCCTTAAATAAATGGTCGCATTTAAAGGTGGAACACAACCTAAAATATAACAGTCCATTACAGGCTTACCTCTTTGCTGCAGATTTATCTAAGCTGTTTAGTTTCTATTATAACTCCACTCATGAGCTTCACACGTCCTGTTTCTCCTCCCTTATCTCACTTATCTTTCTGAGAACATAAGGTACAAAATGGTAATTCACTCTCCTGCTGTCTACCTCCTCCCAGGCCGTACCACTAACTGTGCCCTCCGCAGCTCAAAGCAACTCAGTAGTCAATTGCTTTTATTAATTTTTATGTAGAAATCACATTTGTTTCCTGCAAAACACTGGATATTGAATTCTTTGCAGCAGTTACACAAATGTATGCACAAGTGAGGTTATGAATCAGGCTGTGCTTCAGTGTCTGCCCAACCTAGGGCCCAGGGCAGTGCTAGGGGCAGTTTTGCAGAGCTGGCTGTTGGAAAATCTCCTAAAAAGATCCATTTGCTGCTGCTGCTGCTTGTTTGAGGTGATGGATTGTCCACCCTCTTCCTGCTCTCGCTCTTCCCAACCACAGGGCATTCTGCTCTCTGCCTGCTGCTTTGGGAGGGAGTGCAGGAGAGGGCTGCCCTCCCAGCACTGCCCTCGCCTCCTGCACCCAGCTCTGTTCTCACCCTGCCTCTTGTCCCCAGAAGAAAGGACTTTCGATGTTTATTTGGCAGCCTGATGCGGCCCCATATACAGCGTCCTTTGCCAAAGAGGTCCACCACCCATCTGCCCTTTGCAAAAACCCTCATCCACATGAACCTGTCTCTGGTGGCTTCACAACCCTCTCCTAGGACACACAATTTCAGACCACAAGAGAGCAGCAGTGCACAGCCACCCGATTACCTTGCTGGGGTTTACTTAAATTGTATGCCCTGATTTGATGTAAATGAAGGATCTGATTTTCAGGCAGTGCTGAACAGAAAGAGCTCATGGGAGAGTCAACATGAACTATGGCCTTAAGCCTCGGGAAAAATCAGATCTGTAACGAAGCAGGGCAATGTTTAATTCTCAGGCTGGAGGTAGTTTTTATGAGCTGCAGGTAAACTGTTGCATACAATCAGAGCTGAAAGCATATTTGTCTTAATGGAAAATGAAAAATATACCCTTCCTTCCATTGATTAAATCTGTTCTTGTGTGTTGCAAACCTTTCCATGGCAGCTATCCACTATTATTTTCATTAGAGTTCAGGTGCTGCAGGAGAACTAAAGTAAAATCAGGAGGTGGCTGCAAATTAAGCCATTATATAAACAGCTGCTTCTGACACTCAGCCAAACAACTGACTGCTGCATTGTGGAGCAAGGCTCAGTCCCTGTTTCAAATAAAAGAATCTTCTGGTGTAAATGGCTGTAACTCAGGGCTCTGAGATTGGAATGGCAGTACTTTCAACTTCAGTTGCAGGAAGGTTAACTGACATAGCCATAAATTGCCAAAAAATTAATAGTCTGTGTACTTTTGGGCAAGAAAATCCTGTCCATCCTTCTTGGTTATGTATATCTAGACCAACTCATGCACAGAATTTTCTTCTCCATCAAGAATTTTGGTAGGAATTTTAGGGAGGCTGACAAGGTGGCTGCTTGGCTTTCATGCATTCAGCAAAAAAAAGAGAGAAATGGTTTGGGACCTACCAATCTTCAGGAAGCCCTGAGGGCTGTGCTGGCAGAACTGGTTGCTCTGGAGCTGTGCTGCTGCAGTGGGGCCATGGCAGCCTGAGGACACCGGGGGCATGCGACGCCAGGGGACATGTGTCCTGTGCCTCAACACTAGCAGCAGCCCAGGGGACAATAGCCTGGCACCTTACAGAGCAAAATACCTGTGGTGTGAGCTCCAGCGTGTGCATCCTATGTAGGCTGGCAGCTGCTGCTGCTGAGGTTTAAGATGGAGCCTGGGATTTATTTCTCTGCCTCAAACACACAAACAATATTCACCTGGACTGTAATCGAGCATTACAGCCTTGTGGCTGGAGATTAGATTGCTGGCCAGAGAGGCACCGGCTTGGCTATGGACAGCTGTGGGGGAATACCTGTGGGTGAGTAACTGTGAGGAAGTCAGTGGTAGCACTGTCACTCTCTGGGAGCCCAGGAGACTCCTCTATTCCATAGATAAATCACCTCTCAACTTGCCATACATTAATGGATCCCCAGACTGAGAGATCTATGGCAATATGCTCTGGCCTATCCATAATGGATGAAAGGTGTAGATTGAAGCAGTGACCGGTAGTTTTATTTGTAAATAAGATACATTGTCCTGTTCTGAGAATGGCTTAAAAAAAGTATTATTCATCCAACACTGCATTAAAGATTGCCTCTTGTAGAAAAAATGCCTCACTCATACAGTACTTGCTGAGCTGATGATGGACAATATCGTTGGTACTAAATTTAGGGGATATGGACGCTACACGAGAAGCTGCGCTCTAAAATACAACAGCACCTCCATAGTCAGCAAATCTGTTCTCCCTCTGTGTTCGTAAACATGCCTGCTAGTGTTACAAATAATTTTTACTAGTTTTTTAGTCTTACTAGCACTTCAGAAACAATATAACTAAGTGGTGTCAGCTGGCTTTTATTCACCTGAGTGCATTATCGTTAGAATTGTGCACTGCTTTCCATTACAGGGACAGAGAGGACAGGATTGCCGTAGAGCCGTAAGGGGTTGCGAGGCACGGGGCAAATCCTGTCCTCTCCAGCTAAACCTGTGTGTGGCAGCTATGCAGCTCAAGGGCACATGCCTGGTCACCTGTACCCTCTGACTGTTCACACTGTCCCTGTCCTGGCTTTGGCCCGTGCCAGCTATCCCTCTCCAGGCAATGCGTAGGCACAGCTGTAGGTATTCCTATATGGGAGGATGCCTTCTGTTTACGGCAGAGGATGTGTCTTGAGCTGTTTTGTCAACCAGCGAAGGAAGAGCTCCTGGCCCTGCTTGGTCAGGTACAGCTGGGAAGCTTTGAGTTTTCCCTAGACTCAGGAGGAGCCATCTGGCTCACCCCTCCAACTCGAAATATCCCCATCATCGGCCAGCATTTGCCATGGCCTCTGCTGCTGTAGGAGTTTAGTTTGGTGACATCAGATTTCGGATCACCTTGGACTTCTGGTCCCTCACAGTGGCAATCATTAACCAGACAGCTTCAGGCTTCATACAAAGCTGTTAGAAAAATACATGTAGCTTAGGAGGGCCACCATAAATTTCCTTAAATAAGCCTTTCCCAAAGCCAGCTTGACTCCCTGCTAGAGCTCCTACCTCTCAGGCGACACCTTTCAAAACCTCACGAATCTCCATCAGACAGAAACAGACTCACTTCTGATCAAAATGAGGCAAAGGATAAAGAGTGCTTGCAAGGCTGTATGGCTGCTAAACCCGTATCCCCTGAGAGAGGAAAACACAGGTTGAGTGCAGCTGTTAATGAGTTGGGGGATCTCTGCTCTTCTGCACTCAACTTTAAACATCTTAATTTTCCTGATGGAAAAGGTCATAGGGTAATCAGCCCTGCACATGACAAGAAATCATCTAGTTTTCTGTGCGAGCATATTCCCGGCCAATTTATAGACAGATGATTTTGTGTCTGTAGGATTTATTATCCTTTAATTCAGTTAATTCTCCTCCTCTCAGACAACAGTTTAACTGTATTTATAAAGGCTTATCGTATCCCTTTTCAATAGTTGCTTTGCTATGCTAAGCAGGTGAAAGTAATTTAACCTGTTTCATAAGATATATTAAGTGTTCTCAAAAATTCTTGTTTCTCATAATCATTGTGATGGTGTTTCTTTGAACCTGTTCCCATTTTAATTCCCTTTTCATAAACATAAGTCAAAGGATATCTTGCCTTTATAGAGGTTTTTCTATTGTCTGTAGTATTTATTATCCTTTAATTCAGATAATTCTCCTCCCTCTCAGACAACAGTTTAACTGTATTTATAAAGGCTTATCGTATCCCTTTTCAATAGTTGCTTTGCTATGCTAAGCAGGTGAAAGTAATTTAACCTGTTTCATAAGATATATTAAGTGTTCTCAAAAATTCTTGTTTCTCATAATCATTGTGATGGTGTTTCTTTGAACCTGTTCCCATTTTAATTCCCTTTTCATAAACATAAGTCAAAGGATATCTTGCCTTTATAGAGGTTTTTCTATTTTCCTTACATCACTGGGAAATAAAATAATTCTTTTCTCTCTACTACTGTGCTCTTTCTTCTTCTTCTTCCCTCCTTTTAATGCTATTTTGACTTCTACTTCTATGTCCTTAATGATATATCCTCATTCCCCTCCTTTTAATGTAAGGTGTAAACAAAGCATCTTATTTTGGGAAAATACTGCTGTAAAAAGTTGATTGCAAAAAAAAAATCAAAGATCTGCTTATTTTGTGTCACACTTGCAGTGACAGAATTAGGACAAAACTGAACAATTTCAAGTTTTTTTCACATTTCCAAAGTAACCTGAAGCATTTTATTTTGGCATAGAGCATCTACTGAGTATTGCCATGGTAACTATTTGAAGACACTACACTGAATGTTGTGGAGTTTTACTGGTATCACTTTAATATGGTAATATTCAAAATAGCAGACAGACTACCCTCATTGCAAAACTTGGATCAGTTTGAATGATTCATGATGGAATCGGGAAACAGATTCTTTACTTGCAGTTCTGCAAATACTTCAGCTGAGAGGAGCAATGAGCTAGGCACGAGTGCTGTCCTCAGCTGCCTGGGGATCTGGCTGGTCTCCCGTTTTTGACTTTCTATGTGTTTATTAATGAACCATCACTTAATTCTGCAGAAGGTCTAGTGTAACAACATGATTAAGATCTTACAATATACCACAGAAGAAAGTATGCTGATGGCTATGTACCTCTCATCTAATGGCAGAAGCATAGGCAGAGGTAAACCAGAAAGACGGGTGAGAATCACTTCTGAGGTGAGCCCAGTTGTAAACATTTTCCAATTTACAGGCAAATGGGCGCAAGTGGGAGGTGGCATGGCAGGAAGTGTGGTCAGAAATAACAAATGCAGCAGATGGAGTGTGAAAAGAAACAGCAGTGTGACGCCGTGTATTTTGGCAGGTATGAATTTCTATGTTTTGGAAGGTATCAGCCTATTAACTTTGAGAAAAGCCTGGAGAGATGAAGTACAAAGTGGGAGGGTATAAAGGTAGTTGGCTTGCATCTGACAGGAGCTATCCTTAAATGTCAATCCCAACTTTTTGCAAAATATAAAGATGAATTTAAAGCCCCACTGATTTTTCAGATATGTGATTTTGTATGACAGGCAATTATGAGACGGTCTGAAAGACACTGAATGCCTCCTTCAAAATTCAGGTGCCCTCCATCCTCATAAACCCCCAGAAATGTAATAGAAACTGATTACTTACACAGCTTTGCAGGGTCGTGCCTGTATACAAGTTAATGTTTCATATCAGATTTGCACAAATATGGAGAATGTTGTGATGAAAAATTGTATCATCATCACAGAACCCTTTTGCAGGGGTATTGTATGTTTCATGATGTCAGAGATATCTTTGATAGCTGGAGAGGTAACTCTAAGGCAGCGCTCGTGCTTTCCTTTACTTACTCTCTTTATAATTCTACTTTATACTTTATATTATATTCTAGAAAGACTTAAAATGTTTCAAAACAAAAATCATTGGTGTAACTGTCTTGTTTTATCCCTGGCAGTTATAAGCTTCTTTATTTATTATCTACTTCAGGCTCAGGTGATGTCAGCTGAGGATTATTGTACATATGAATGACAATAACAGATTGGTTTTTATGGGTATGTTTGTCTGACAGGCTAGGTAAAATTAAAAGAAAAAATGTGGCTTCAATAATTTTTGGTAATAAAGAAGAGTTAAGGTCTAGTTCAGCATGATACCGAAGTAGGTGCTTAATTTCAAGCACGTGAGCAACTCCATTAAACTTGATTGCACAATTAAGTGTTTGAAAGATCAGTCCCTGAAAGGCTTTTAATGTTTAGGGCATAATGTAAAACTGCACAAGCTTCTGATAACCTGTCCTATTTGGACTGAAAATTGGTCAATGAATATTTCACATTCATGACCACAGGTTGTGAAAAAGCTGCCAGAAATGGCCTTAGAAAGTAAAAATAGTGTCTGAAATGAAGAGGAGAAGGGAATGTCAGTCTTGGCCAGAAGTGCTTAATTTTGACCTAATACCTCACTGAAAGAAGGGGGAGAGAACTAATAGGTCTCTGTTTTCACAAAGGATTTCATTGTCTCCTTATGGAATTTAAGTGCCTTCTTGGTAGGAACACAATGAAACAGTCTTCAAAACAACTGAGTGCAGATCCTATGAAGTGAAGAACTGGGACATTGAATTTTAGCTCATTCAGTGATTCTTTATAACCTTATGACATAGACTTAGCTGGGGACCTAAAATAAGAACATACTGCAATTTAGATAGCCTTAACAACTAGTGAAGGAACAAATGGGCTGAGAACCTGTGTGTAGATCTCTGAGGGAGCAATTGTAAGTATTCCAGATGTATATATGGAACAGAAAGACATTCAGATCCCAGAACTAGTAAAATGTAACCTCTTCAAAAGTTAAGTTACAGAATTTACGAACTGTTGGAAAGGGGAGAATAGATAAGAAAATGGAAACTAGGGTGGGGAAAAGATTTCTTCCTTGAAACCTGCCTGAAAGAATGTTAAAGACAAGTCACAGTATGTAAGAGATTTCTCAGTAATGTTCCTTGTTTCTTCTTACAAAGGGGAGGTGTTCAAGGATGACACCTCTAAGACATCTTCTATGTAAATTACAGTGCTGATTTAATTGATATCTTTGTACAAAACTCTACTTTCCCTTTCATAAGATGAAATGTAATTCAATGAATTTTATCCACCAATGTACAAAAATTGTGGGGAAATCTATGCTTACCATGTGACATTAAGGCTATGCAATGCTCTGTATGTGGCATGGTATCTGTTAACTAATGGGAGAATGACTAAAAGAAAACATGCCAATGACTTTTTGTATCATCACATTACATAGTGCAGACAAGCTAACTCCTACTCTAACGTCTTACCTGTCACATGTGTTACTTAAAAGCATCTTAAGTGGTATTCCTGCTCCTTGTCAACTAGTCAGACACTGTTGCTACTGATGGAATTCCTTAACCTTGTTAATAGCTGACTTCTTTCTTCCCCAATCTCAAATATCAATTTTCCTGAAGAATTAGAGCAGCAAGGTCTCAGGAACTAGAATGTTTTAATTTCCATTCTATCTTCAGCTTTCACTTAAGAAATTACAAATGGGTAACTGAGACATTTGAATTCTCTATCTTATCTGAATCAAAATATGTTTTTATATGAATGGATGTTCTGTACAAAATAAAAACTGGAACAACAGAAACAATTACAGTCTTTGTTTCTTTCCTTCATCTATTTGTGGTCTTGAATCTGTTGGAAAAATTACACTTTTTTTATGTTAATGGGCAAAGGACATCCTCCTCATCTGGGTAGTGATTAAATCCCATTATGACAATTGGGAAAGCTCTTGCTGACCACTAAAAGCTGAAATTTTCCCTCCTGTTTTGAACAGAGAACGATATCTTTAAAAATAGCAAGCTGAAGTGTGAATAGCAAGTGTCTTATTAAAATAGCAATAGCAATAGGATAAAACACTGTGAAACATAAGTGGCATTAAGATTTCAAATGAGAAACATATAGTATCAGTCAGACAATGAATACACTTAATACACCTGGAAGGTGGCATAATTAAGTTACCTGCACAGAATATTTTTATGTGTTGTATTTAATCTAGGCTTGAACCATGGGTTTGTCCTGATGAGCATGATGACACTTCTTTTGCCTCTGCGGTGGGCCATGGGTCTTATCATCCCTCTCGCAAGTATTCCTGACTATGAAGTCTTCCTCCCTTAGCCCCAGTTTCAAACTCAGGTGTCAACCAGGCACTGACCCGCAGCACTTTCAGGAATCCTGGTTAGGGATCCTGTAGCTGAGCCTTAGGGGTTTACAATGCAATGAAGGAAGAGCTAAGGGTTAAATGGTATAAATGGAATATAGATATAACCATGGTGAATAACTGTGGCTAGCTGTATGTAGGCTGTGGAGAAATAAAGCCTATAATATGTACTGTATAACTAATTAGCATTCCAGATGGAGTCTGCAAACAGATTTTGTGAAATGGGAGCACTACATAATTAATAGGTACCCATATCACACTGAAGAGTTGATTCATTGCTAGGAATAAGGGCATTACATCAATCTCTTGTACACCCCAGGATGCGCTAATCAGAATATTCCAAATTTAAATAAGGAAAGAAAGATACTATAGTCTGCACAAATATATTCCTGTGTTACTACCTGTGGAAATGGAGGAGGAGCCAGGGCAAGCTCTTAGGTTTTCTCATACAAAGTACACATGCAGTCTAGGATGTCTGATTTGGTAGGAGTGTATATGCACGTATGCACACATGTAAACACATATGCAGGGTTTCTGTGGATTTGCAGAGCAAAGCATGAATCTGTTGGCTTCCCGATCAGAGCCTGCTGGTTCCATGCCATAGCTGCAGTGTGACTCTGTTGCATGATGCATAGTCACTGTCTCATTTAGAACGGGGCTACTTTCATGCCAATGCCTATGCACACAAGCACACAAAATAATACTCTTTTTTGATGGTTTATTTTAATTTACAGACAGGGTTTGACTGACCTGTTCAGCTGACTGTACTGTTCAGCTCCTTATTCATATATCATAGGGTAGAAACAGCTATTGATTAATGGGTGACATAAAGCAGTAGAGATAATAAATTATCATTTATCATTTCATGGTAATGTACTTACTAGAGTGTTAAAAGGTAGCAAGATACTTATCGGACTAAGAAGAAAAACCCCCAAATACTCAGTTTTGATCTTACTTGCGTGATGGACTTCATAATCATAATTATGACTGCATTTTTAGTTGATTTTATGTTAGCACCTACAAGCCCTAGAAAAATCTGCCCCTGCCATAATTAGGTTACAACCTAAGTTGAAGAGAAAGCACTGCCTCATTTTTGGTTTAGACTATTGAAGAGAATTTGGACTACACAATGCACAATATCTAGCACAAAATAGATCAGAATTAAGACGCATCATTCTCCTGGAAGTAACTATAAGAAGAATAAAAAACATAATATAGTCCCTTTTCTTATGGGTGAGGATATAAGCTTTTATCGCTAAGTTCATACTCATTCATGACTTCTGCACTTGACTGTTTATACCTGTCTTGTGGGGACATGATTCTGCTGTCCTTGAACTCAGTGTCAAAACTCCTGTCCGCTTTACTGGGACAAAATCAGGTTCTGAGCGCTACTTTTTAATACTAGCATACAGTCAAAGCTGTAAGAAGTGTTTCTTCAACCATACTAAACTACAGTAATAACCCTTTTTAGTTTTAACATGTGTGCTAATTGTGCTAATTAATTTAATGATTTTGAATTCTGATTGCTGAGCATTGGATAAGTATTAATGAACTAACCATAAGAAATCTTTGCAGTTAAAAAGAAGTGACAAATAATTCCCTGAGCAATTTTGAGTAACGACTGGGAGTGATTCTTCCATGAACACCCAGTTCAGCCATACTGTTGGTCGAATGATTTGTTATATTGTGCTGTTAATATGTGGGATCAAGTCAAGTGGTACGGCAGGTAAAATAAGACCTTAGTAAAAATATTATTGCTTGAATATTTTTATTAATTGATATATATTATGGATGTAGACAATTGTATTAGGTTTGTGTGGCAAGGTTTCAGTAGTGGGGGGTGGGGGGGCTGCAGGGGTGGTTTCTGTGAG
>NW_010533000.1:0-943 GCF_000687285.1 Phaethon lepturus
GGCTGCGGGCCTGTGGCTTTTGGGGCGCTCGGTCCTGCCCCGGCGGGGCCGTCCCCGCCATCCCATCCTCTCGAAGAACACGGACGCTTCTCAAGTTTTCCGCGCCGGGAGCTTCCCACGCCGGGGCAGGCGAGGGGACGCTTCTCGGCTGCGGCAAGTGAAAGCTCTTCTGCTTCCGACGCGGCGCGAGCGCGGCAGGGACACGGTGCAGCCAGGAATGAGTCACCCCGGCAGGCGAGAGGGCGGCTCGTCTTAAACGCTCAAGCACGGTGCGACTCAGCAAAGCTGAGCTTGGGGCCAGGCTGCAGCTCAAGGGTGCTCGGGAGGGTGCCTGGGTGGGTGAGGGCAGACGTCGGGTGCTCACTCTGAGCGGGCTGGACCTCCCTCACCCCCGGTAGCATCCGTGTGTCCGTCCCACTGGGAAGTCGCACCCAGCTCCCCCGCACAGCTCTGAAGCCGCCCACCCTTCACAAATAAAGGTCACTTAATTCTGTAAGAAAATATGTTTATTTTTGTAAACGTGCATTTGTGTTCGGGGAAGGTTACAAACGTTTAGGAATGGACACATCAGTAGGATATCAGGTGACGCATGGCATGCGCCCTTACAAACCAGCCCGAGTAGTAACATTCCTCTTGAATATTATTTTATTAAATATTAACTTTCGGAATCTAAACATTGGTAATTGCTTTCTGGGTATCTCCTACAGCTATGGATACTTAAACAATTTGAAAAACAAGTATTGCCTGATTCAGCTCAGTAAAACTCAGCTCACATAAGGTGTGGGAAACACCTGATATTAGCTGAATAAACCTTGAGAAAAAGCAAACAAGATTGTCAGAGCCCTGTTTGCTTTTGTTTTATCCAGAATTTGGTTGGATTCGGGTGACATAGCCGTGCTTAGTCAATAATAAAACGTGTAGTGGTTGAAGTTACCCGCCGTGG
>NW_010533000.1:953-1899 GCF_000687285.1 Phaethon lepturus
TGCTGAGACGGGACTTCCCACCCTACGTGCATCTTCTCGCGCCCTGGGGCTGCCCCGGGGGGCCGAGAGGGAGGCGAAGGCGCTGGGTGGCACCCGTGGCCCCCGTCCCACGGGGTGGCCTTGCCCCGGCTTGGAGAGCCCTCGGCCGCTGCAGAGCCGAGCCCCGGGGCTGTGGCTTGGGCTAGTGTGCTAGAGGAACAGTGGGACCGCAAACCCCAAACCGGGTCCACAGCGCTCCTCCTCCTCACACAGCTTTGAACAGCAGTTTCCTAAGGGAAATACTTAAATACAGCATCATCGCAATAAATATCTCAAAGTATCCATAAATGAAGTAAATAAATAGAACAAACAAACAAGCAAATAAATAAAATTACTCTTTCTTTACCAAACAGTATGATGTAAGTTAAAGTATTAAAACTATATAAAATACTTAAATACTATTTTAAATACTTGTCTTTTAACGGAGCAGTGTGTTTCAATCATTATAGAGAACATGGCTGCTCTCGTGACATCCCTTTTAACACACATATACATATTTAAAAACCATATATACACACAACATAGATCTCTCTCTATAAATATTCTATGGCCATATTCCTGAGAATAAGTTAATAATTTAATCACATTTTGGTTAGAGTAGCGTTCAGGTTCTTCATTTCTGGTTTGGTGTAGTTTTTCTATCTAGGCATTTTGAATTTTCTCAGAGAGCAATCTCAAGAAACTGTCCAGCGTCTCCAGGAACACATCACTCGTTACTTGCACTGTCTTACATTCCTCATCAAGATCCTTTTGGAAAAAAAAAAAAAAGAGAGAACACAATTCAGCCATGCAACCCGAATATCATATTTAAGTCTCCGCTATTTGATACACCCATTTTCTAAAGAGTACTGGCACGGTGGGCTACAGGATGCCGCAGGGTGTTTCGGAGAGCTGGGCGAGCTGGTCA
>NW_010533001.1:0-29455 GCF_000687285.1 Phaethon lepturus
CGGGGAGAGGGCTGCGGCTGATCTGGCTGTTGGCTCACGGGGCGGATCGGCCATTTCTCGCCCTTTTCCGAGGTGGCGTGCGGCAGGCCCGCTCCCGCGCTCGCAGAGCAGCTGTCTCCATGAGTATTTGCCCAAATCATGACGCTATCTAGCGGTTAGTTGGCCTGCAAAAAGGCCCAGCGCCGTTTGCATGGTAATGGAAGGCTTTCTCAGAAATGTTTTGGAAGCAATCAGCTAAACTAATAGAATTTTATGTAAACCAATCTCTTTCTTTAGATCAGGATTTTTTTTTTTTTTTCCTCTGGAGAGGAGGCTAAGGGCTTTTTAGTAAGTGCAAATTGATATTCCAATGAAAATGGAAATGAGGGAAAACGTTCATCACGGGGGTAAAATGCTGCAACTTTGGTCTAGCAGCAGCTTCGCGTGCGATTCCCCGCACATGCCCCGGCAGCCACCCCGAATTTCTGAGGTGCTGAGGCGTGGTACAACGAGGAGAAAAGCTTTCTTCCGCTTTCATGCTGTTGTGAGACTCAGACCGGGTTGGACTTTTCACGTCAAAGCTGTGCCGTGGAAGGTTTCTCCAGGGCTGGACCTCTGCGGAGGGTCACGGCAAGCGGTCGGAGAGAGGAGGCTGCGGACCAGTGGGCTCGGGCTGTTACCGCTCGGCTCTGCTGCGCTCAGCAGCGCTGGTACTCTGTAACTCGAGCTTTTTGTAGCTCTCCAGCGGGACTTGAGGAAGGTAAAGGATGAGAAGTGCTCAGATATCTGATTTATGTCGCGTCTTCAAAGCTCTTGCTTTTAAGAGGCGTAGCTTGCGCTGGGAAGTTGCTCGCTGCATTCACCTACTGCCAAGGGCTTTTGTTGCAAGCCCCAAGCGCTTTCTCACGTGGGACGCAGCCGGGGTCACCTTCCCCGCCCGGCTCCCCTTGCCTCGCTGTAAAAGGGCCTGAGAGATGCCAGCAGATCGTCGGCGTGGAGTGTGGGCTGGCTGACATTGCTGCAGTCATTTAACTGTTTTCTTGTTTATGTGAAAACAAAAAAAAAATATTAGACTCCGACCGGTCTGCAGACCTGTGGTGCTGTGGGACGTGCTGCTCGAGGAGATGCAGGTCAGCGAGGGTCAGGCATCCAGGAGGGTTTCAGGTGAGCAACTCCCACCCTATGAGGCTGAACCTGAATTGGAGCAGCAGGGGTTTGGGCTTTCCCATCTTGTGTAGCAAAGGACAGCAAATATATGCGGCAGAGAGGTGTGATGAGTTCCCAAGGCCTTGGAGAGCACCCTCCAGCAGCACGTGGGCGGCATGGACGTGCCGAGCGTTAGCCTGGGGGGATCATAGGCCCACGAGCCCTGTCGCAGGATGCTGTCTGGACTTAACAGCATAAAAGTGTCAAACAAAAAAGCGCGCGGGGAGTGAAGAGCATTTTCCTCATTCACTGCTGGGTGATACCAGCAAGGTATGCAAACCGCAGCGGGGAACGGTAAATACGCCAAGGTGACAAGCGGTGCCTTGGAAAGTCCCAAACATCTTGGGCGGGCGGTTGAGAAAACAAACAAGTGAATTTCCTCCAAGCTGGACCTGGTCTTGTGGTACGCTGTGGCTCGGGGTGCAGCAGCAGCCACGGGGACGGGAGGCAGCCTGGTGTCAGGAGGGATGTGTTTTGGTGGTGGCTGAGGAAAGCAAGTGGTGGTCAGTGCCTTATCACACTAACATTGATCTAAATCTACCCGGCCTGGCAATGTCTTTAATCAAGTTCATCTCCTGCTGTGCTACCTGCCAGCTGCACTGGGGGTTGCTAATGAATTGCCCTCCGCAGTCATCTCTGGAAGCCGGTACCCGAGGTCAGCTCAAGGTGTGCTCATAAACCACCTGGAGAGTAAAGTCAGGCGTTTGTCCACAGTGTGCTGGCTTTGACGGCAAAGTTGGTTTAAGAAATACCTTCCTCCTTCCAGCCACTTTTTCCTGCCCCTTCATTTATGCCAAGACAGCTGTTGGTGGTGCTATCCTGTAACCGCATCGCTGAAATGATTGGTGGTAAAAATTCTTAAAATAAATAATTTTGGGGGTTTATTTTTAGCATTTATCGCTCAGTGTCAAAGGCTGGTACAGAATTCCTCCAGAGTAATTCCTCCTTTGAGATGGATTCACTCAGTGACCTCAGTGTGACAGAAAGACCTTGCTCAAGTTTTGGTCATGTGCGAGAAGACAAGGTATAATCAGTGTCCCATGATGTGAAAGAGAAGATCTGACCTACCAGTATGCCTGGTGAGTTATTATTAGGCTTGCCTGAACATATTCAACTTTTAATCCAACAGTAGAATTCAACTTCAGAACTAGAAGTTTCAAATCTAGGATATTAAATATGCACTCATTTAAATACATTTTCATATTTGAAACCATATGGAACAGTATAAGCAACATCAGAAGAAAGAATATGTGTTTTTACAGGGTGTGACCTTTTTTCAACCTCCCTAACTGAAGACTGTCCCAAAAGAGCAAGAGAAGAGCGGGGTGCTTTGGTATTCCACATTCCTGGTTAGATGCTTTCCAGATATACTACTGCATTTCCAGACATTGCAGATAACACCAACTAGATTATTAAACGGAATATTTAAACTGTTACATGGTTTAAATGCTTTGTGAGTTTGTCTGGGCTACGTTAAATTTATATGAGTAAAAAGTCATTCTTGAATTACAAAATCAAGTAGCTTTTCCTCGCCTGACATCTCAATCCACTCCTGGAGATACATTCACTGGGGCCTTGGAATGTTTGTTTAAACAATTCAGTCTCTGGCAGCTATAATTTTTTTATTTTTGATTTATAACATTTATTGAATGCTCTAATCTCAGCATTCAGTAAAAGTACTACTGACGTTTCAAACCACATCAGATTTTATGTCTTCAAAGGGAGAAAGTAAAATGAACAGAGTATATCCAGAAACCAATCCTGATACTAACAGGGGACATGAAAAATAATTTTAAAACCAATCAGAAATGTTCAATTGAAAACTTCTTTGATGGAAAATGCAGTTTCTGCAAAAAATAATATTCCAGCTTTGATTGGTAAAATTGAAACAAAAATCTTTCACTTGGTTTGGATCTACCAGAATAAAAAAATAAATCCCTCTTTAAAAATGAATCCAAACTCTTTTGGGGGTGGCTGCCTCCAGTTCAAGCTTTTTTGCTTCAGTTGGCTCCTGTTAGCTGTGGATCAATGCCACTTATAAATGGGGTATGCCAACAACGCGTGGACAGTCCTGGAAACTCTCCTTCCCACTGCTTTTTCCTTACAACTCTGATTTACTACTCTCAGGAGCGCTCTGCTAGCTGTGTGAGTGGCAGACATGGGGAAGGAATTTTCTATTAATCATCGAGTCGCTGACAGGAACACCTGAGCGGTTAGTGTTTGTGCTTTTCATCATGGCAGGAATTTTGGAGGAAAAAAGGCAATCCTAAGTCTTCCCATTGGAAGGGAGAAGCAAGGAAGGGATGATGTTCTCCAAGTACAACAAGCTGCTTACCCTCTAGTAAGGTTTTGTATTTTGTAGCAAGTTTTCAAACCTGAACCCGGGTATGGTTGAGCTGAAGACCCCCAATAATGGGAATGTGTGCACCTCCGTGTTGCTCCGAACATCTGTCTTTGAAATGTTGAGATCTTTTCCCTACCTGATTCAACATTCATTTGTGTCCCTTTGAATTGTCGGGGTGTTGAATTGTCCTTGTCTTGTTTGAGGGTCTCCCTGGATGAAAGATGCCCCTCCTGGCGCATGATGGGTTTAGGACTCCCAGGATATCCTGAAGTTATTCTTGCAGCAGGGAGGAATCTGTCGATGCTGCATAGTCCACACAAAGAACCTGGCCAGCAGACACAACTGGAGATTTGAAGCACCCCTTCCTTAGTTCTCCCTTCCAATGGGAAGATTTCTGTCATAGTTTACATCAAAAAGATACAAGATACTTCTACAGGATGGAGAGGCTCCTTTTTAATGAAGGAATGACTCAAATCAGCAAATCCTGCTGACCATGAGGCAAGCTTCTCTTCCTTGCGTTCTTCATGTATATTGAAGCAATTTAAGACATTAAAACAGTATTCTAAAGGTTTCAATTGTAATATCTTTGAATCCACTTACCTACTAACTTTCTTCTGCCATAGTCTAAAGTTGCTCACGCTTGGGATAGCTCTAGCTCCTAGCCATGTAAACTCATTTTATGGTCAATGGAGATGAAAACATGTCGTGTCAGAGCACTTCACCATTCTTAGTGGGTACCTGAGAGTGTCCTGTTTGGACAGATACCTACATTACACATGTTGATGTCTGGTGAGATGAAGACACTCAGTTCCATGGCTGTCTTTTCATCCCAGCTATAGCTAATTACAAGAGGATTGAACAGGTCTTTTAAATTATCTTCCCAAAAATTACTCAGTGAAGTTACAAATTTCACAACACTTTCCTTTTTTTCTTGTAAAGCAATTATTATCCCCTCTTAATTCAGTTGTCACAGACTCCAAGGTGTGTTGATAACAGTTCTTCAGGTTGTCATTCATGCTCTAATCATGTATCAATGACTTTCTTCGCTGTCTGGACTGAAGAGTTTGCCTGTTTAAAACATTTTGGAATCCATCCACTTTGGCTTTTCTCTAGATTTTTCATGGCATTGAAAATCACAGTTGGACACTTATCCTGCTCAGTGGAGTCCTCAATTTTGTTTCCATCTGGAATCACACACCAGTACTTGTGGGGCAGTTAACTTGGCCTAAGAAAGTATTATGGAACTGATTCTCTGAATGTGGTGAAAATATACTTAAGAGGTAAGTTCAGTTGATCACAGTTTGAAAATCTCTCTTTTTGGGTTGCTTTTTTTCAGGAGCACGAAGTTTTACTTGAACAGTTTCCACTTAAGTTACGCATAATATTTATTATGCATAGAGGACTTATTCTACCAGTCTCCAAGTGCATCTCAAAAGCAGGTAAATGTGATTAATTCAATCACTTGACACTGATGCTGGAAACCAAACAGTGAACTGCATCAGTGATCTGCTGTGTGAATGGTTGTGATAACCAGTGATACAACAAGTTGCAGCAAACCCAGTCTGCAAGGATCTCCACAAACGTCTTGCAGAGTTCTGCTTTGTTTGCAGGATTGACCAGCTAGCTGGGAAGAACATATATGTTCTCACAGGGTGAATCCAGGCTGGTTGGGAAGATTTGGGCTGCCCCTAAATAAGAACGTTTTTTCATCATGTCTCCCACCAGGCTGGATCTGCTCAAAGCTTGGTTGGCTGCCCTGGAGCTCAGAGGCATGGCCTGGAACAGGGTTCTGCTGGCAGTTCACTGAGCAGCACCAACAGAAGGACCCATTCTTGACCCCTCTGCTGGGGCAGAAAGACCAGCAGGATAGGAGAAAACTCTTCCACTTTCTCTCCTCTAAGCCACCACATCAGAAATATTAATGAAGGTGGTAGAGCCCTGGCAGCCTGTTCTTGGGACTGGCTCATCTACCTACAGTCTAAGGCCAGCCTCGACCGATTAGTTGAGTTTGTACAGGTTGTATAATGCCGTGTTCCACATTAGGTAAGCATTACACACCGATACCTGTGTTGCATTCTCATTAGTGCTTTATTCTTAACCTGTATTTTAAACATCTTTTATTTTACTGGTCTTGATAGTGATGTTTTTCCAGATGTTGGAATCTGGGTTTTTTTAGTGCCTCTAACAGAAGTAAGTAAGTCTAGTAAGCAGATTGCTGATAAAATAAGCTGCCTTTAAGTGGGAAAAACTGTGATGTCTGTCTAATCTCAAGTGCTTTTATGACCATTAACACCAGAGGACATATCTAATTGCTATTTTAAGTATAGAACAGAACTGATACGCAGGAGCTGTAGACAGCAGGGACAGAAGCTTTGGTCCAGACTGTCTCTTTGTGTTGCCCAAGTGTGCTTTTACTTATGGGATAAGTCAGGATCAAGGGCCTGCCTTAATCTGGCTGCTATATATCCAATGGTGTCATGTCAACGAAACAGCCATGGTTCCTTCCTAAAGGCTTTGACACAGTGGGCAGAGAAATGTGGGATATATCTGCAGTGGAGGCACAAGTGTCTGAGGGCTACTGGTGATACAGGGACACAGATTACACTGTCCTTCACGTAGCCTGTTTGTGGTCTTAGATGCAGCTACATTGTACAAGTGGAGCCAAGGCGGCTGGACCATACAGCAACCGCTCATCCTACAGCACCTTCGTGAGTCAGGGAATTGCTGCTCCCTGAATGAGGCTAAATGACTTTCTGCAGGGTCATCTAGAGATGTGAATTCTCTTTTCTCAAGTCATCAGTATCACCAGAACCCCAAGAGCATTTTACCTCATTCAGTGCACATAACACTTTATGCCATGATCTATATTAGGCCCCAAGAGATTATATAAGAGAGTCGTATTGTCAGGTGTGTTGCCACAATCTATTAGGGCTCGGTTGTATTTGCAAGGCTTTACAGAAAATGTGTCTGCTGTGGTCTTTTTGGCCTTTATTGCATTCACCCACCCCATCTGTTATTCTCCTGAAGAAGAAACTTGCATGAATCATCTGATGACCATTTTAGAAAGATTCAGCTGTGGGGCTGGTATTCCAGTTTGCGGAGCAGGGCCGGTACTGCAGGGATATATAATTTCAGAGTGGTGTCAGTATTTCATACAGCTGCAGACCTCTCTGCTGACTGGGATTTATAGGAGTAATGAAGTGCTCTCGCATTTCCATGGACTTCCAGGCTGAATCAGAAATGCTAAACACTACAACGTGCCCTTCGTGCTGTTGACATCTACAGTGCGAGTTCCCCTCCAGCTGAACTCCAAGCCTAAATTTCAGAGTGACTAGTTAAATTAAACAGCCATTGACAAGCTGAGTGGATGGGGAATGGGTTGTAGAAGTTGTCTGGGGTTTTGTATATTGTCCATGGTCGTCCCTTGTGCATGGGGTGGCCCCTTCTGCTCTGCGGAGCTGTGCTGTGTCCAGCGAGAGCAGCTCCAGCTGGGTAGCAGGTGTGCAGCAGCGGTGACCTGGTTTGGGAGCGACCTCCGCTAACCTCCCCGCCATGCCAAGATAAAGATTGGCCATATGTTCCAACGCAGGCTTTCGTGCCAAAAGGTCATCTTCCAAACGGTCTTAGAGAGAAGCTGCTGTCCTGTGCAGAAAACATCTTAAGGTATCCCAGGAAAAGAGAAAACCACTGCTGAAAAGCTTTTGTGCATGGGTAGATAATGTAAAACAAAGTTGTTTCAACATCAGGGGTAGGCCAGTCCTGCTCGATTCCTGGTTGTGTAATTAAAAAGCATTTGGATGCAAAAGGAGGATTATAAAGCACATGGCTGAAGGTCCCAGTACTGCTGAATAAACCAAGAGACAAGATGTCCTGTGTCCTCGCAGCCCTGCTTGAAGTACCATTGTAGGGTTTGAGGACACTGAGGTGCGAGTCCTGAGAGGCTGTTAAAAAGTTCTGGCTGCTGTGGTAGAAGTGGGAGGGTGAGTCTGCAGACCCCATGGTGATGGTTTGTGGCTCCATTTTTGGAAATAGGTTCTGGCTCTTCAGAGCCTTTTTCAAGCTGAAGAGCATTGGGACTTAGACTCCTAAAACCCTCGTACAGAAAGATTCTTGATATCTTTTTCATATTTAATCATAGCACTTTGATTTCCACTAACATTGGTGAAAGTTGAACGCCTTACAGAAGTTAACTGTCTAAACACCCTGCAGATTGAGATCCAAGTCATATCTGAAAAGGAAAGCATTCCTCCCTGACTTACATGCCTTTGGAGATGTTACCTATCATCTGAGCAGTAAAATGTCCTACAGGCACTTGAAAATTGCACATGGGAAAAGACCTCTTCTTCTGTTAGTCCCAATTTCTGCATACCTGGGAGAGCCACTAGGTGATATCTAACTGCAGCTAGAAATAAAAGCCACATGCTTACAGAGACAGTTAAACACTCTTTTCTGTTCACCCTTTGGAAGTGGGACCATCTTTTCAGTGCTGCCATTCATTCTTGCTTATCATATTTCCATCAATAAACCTCCCAGTCAAGTCCTTATCTGCAGCTTACACAGCACTGTTCTCTGCCTCACCTTTCCTGCATGAGAACTCTGCAAGCGCTGAGTGCACCGATGCAGTCTGAAAAGAATTTATAGGCTTCCTGCATATTCATGTGGTTACTTACACCACCTTAAACAATTTTATTATGCTATGTGCGCTTTTCGTGCTCGTGGAGCCGGGGCTGCGTACACGCAGCATTTGCTGTCCTCGCATCAGCCCTTGGCGGAAGGCTTGCTGTGGTCCTTTCCCCACAGGAGCATCAGCAGCGCCTGCCCCAGCTCCAGGGGCACAGAGACCTGGAGCTGTGACTGAGCCGCTAGCATCGGTGTCTACACGCCTCTTGCCTACCTAGTCTGGGGAAAAGTGGCTCTGATGACTCATTTCTCATGTGCTCGTTTTTAGTTAACAGTCCCAGTTATCACCCTGAAAGAGAAAACTGCCTGCAAGCCTCTGGAGTTGCAGAAATCTCCCCCCTTCCTCCCTCTGTCCTGGTGGAGGGAGGATGTGTGTCTGGTGGGAAATAGGAGCGGGTGGCCGTGTCGTCTGCTGTGCCTTGGTGACCCTCTCTGGCCTCTTCCGCTGGAGCTGCAGTGCCAGAGGGGAGCTGGGGGTCTGCTGCAATGTTAATGAAAGGCAGTCTTGGCCAAAAGACGTTTCTGAGACGTGCGTTTCTCTGTCAGTGGAACATCTGAGCATGTTATTCTAGTGGTATAAATTAAAACTGCACGCTCTGGGTTTAACTTGTACCAAAGCCAGGCAGAGCGTGGGGAGGGAGCTTTGAATTAAGCACTTGATCAGTCATATTGTAAAACCTCAAAACTAAGCCGGAAGGCAACCTCGGTTCAAGCTCCAGGAGGGAAGCAGGAGCACACATCATCTGTTGGCTCATCTTTGCTGGACCGAGGTTTCATTCATGTGCTCTGGACACATCAGTGCACGACAGCCTCTCCACCAACAGATAATTCAAGCTTGTTTTCCCCAAAGTGCAGTGCTGGATGTGTTGGGCTGAGGTAACAGCCAGCAGTGGGAAGCACATGGGCCCTGATATGCTGAGTGTGCTTTTTAACTTTTAGGATTGTGTCCCTCTTGGCCCCTGGCACTGTACTTTGAGGTGCAGTGGAGACCTGGAGCCATAATTTCTGGAGGTCCATGTAAATCTGTAGCATTTGCATCTGCAGGCTCATCTGTGGCCTCAAGTACTTGATATGAAGGTCTCTACAAATGCGTCTGAACACCTCCAAGGAAGGTAAAATTTCACTATTGTATAAAGCCATATTATGCTCTCAGTCTAAATGCTTCCTGCAGACCTGGCCACACTCTCTCAAGAGCACCAAGTAGAACTGAAAAAGGTCCAAGGATTGATAATGGCTATGGAAGAATGAGGGCCTTTGGAGGAGGTCCTCTCCAGGGTTAAGGTTTGCTCAGCTGAGTGTGATGATCTTGACTCATTGCTCTTTTGCACAAAGCAAGAACTAGTAGCAATGAAACAATCTGACTGAAGTAGATTTGACCCAGAATATAACTGAGGTCACTGCCCTTGGCACAGACTGTTGCAAAAGCAAAGATGGATTCAGAAAGGGTTTTGACAAATTATGAGGAGGTCAGTACATGGTGGCAAGCGAAAAAAACAGGGGTCCACATGCAACCTCCTACTCAAGCTGTTGCTAAAATCCTGGTTTGCCAGAAGCTTGGGGGGTTTGGCCAAGAGTTACATCCTCTCTTTCCCCGTGCAAGTCACAAGACAGTGGGTTCTGGATGGACCTTTGCTCTGACTAATGTTGAGGCTCAAACATTTGGAGTTTACCTGGCAGCAAGTCCCAATGACATAAGTTAAAGTGCAAGTGCCAGCACTTGTCAGGGATGTGACATTTGTTTGGATTGTCTTGGTTAGTGTAATTTTTCTTCTGTATATTGAGTTATACACCCTGGTATTGTTCCTGCAGTAAAACAGTCACACCCTGCTAGCATTTTTGTGGCCTACAGATCTTCTGTTTCCTTGATTCTTGCTCATATATGGTCATGAGACTGAGCAGCGACAGCTGGGCTTTGAAAAAGCAAGTAGTGATTTTCTGTATGTGCAGGAGGGTAACTTCAGCAAAGTTTCGATTTCAGAGAGTGCTGACCTTCGAAGCCTTTTTAAGATTAGCTCAGGCTGGGCAGCTCAGAACAGAAGGGTCCAAAATCACCAGTCACTTGAAAAACTGGTGCTAAAGCCACCAGCAGTAGGTCAACCCTCACATAAAAGCTGCAGATAATTAGTACCTGCGTAATAATGTGATTTGCAAGTTTGCTCTAGTCATTATGCAAATGAAAGTTAAGCCCTCACTTACGGTGTGATAGATTTTATGTCACTTATCGTGTATAACAAAACCAGTTCATTAAGCTTTCCTGGCATTTGGCAATCAGCAAAGGCCTGATTTTGCCTCTGTGATGGAATGACACAAGGCATAAATACACTGTTTCTTGGTGTGCCTAATAATGCTGGTGCATAGTTCATGTTTTTAAGTGTTCTTCTAACCGGAGAGAAGTAAAATAAGAAAACTTATCATAAACTTTACAGCTTCATCACTGAAGATGGGCTGAGTGGAGTTTTGGTTCCTCTGTAGCTGCCTGGGTTGGGCGTCCAGACCATGCGTGCTGTACAGAGAGGTGGAAGGTGAGGTGTGTGTTGGGGGCTCCGGGACACGACCCCCCTCCATTTGCAATCATGCCGCTTGCTCGCGATGCGGCCAGCCACTGCCGTATGCTGCTGGCCGTGCCAGGCCCTGGTCAGCCACCTCTCTCCTGGCCTCCTTCCCGCCTTCGTCCCCTCGCCTGTGGGACAGAGCCTGACCTTGGGGTGCGATTGCCAGCACTCCGCGTCCCGGCAAGCACCCACCAAATCTCTAAAGCGAGGTTTGCTCTGGACATGAACCAGAACCACAGAGCTTAATTTTCCTGGGGAAGGGGAGCAGAAGGCAAGGATTTGCAAGAAAAACTGCCCATTGCCTCTGTGGCAGACCCCGTTGAGCAATTTTGCCTGCTTTTGTGGCAGACACAGCTTTCCCATCCAGTGTTTATACATGGCCCACACCAGAGCTGCATGGACAAGGTTGGCAGACAACCTTCTTCCCTGCTGCCAGACTACAACAATTTAGAGCAGCATACATCCTTGTGATCAAAACGTAGCCCTAGATATCATCTGTTGCCACTCAATAACCGGCTAGCTTGGTGTCCTCAGGGTTTCTTCTTGCTGGTCACTATAGGTGGTATCCACAGGTCTGGAGAAGGTCAGAAGGAGCCTCTGGCAAATACGTGGACGCAATGCTTTGTACCTGGGCCGTGTTGTCTCACTGCTTGTGCCCTGTCCTGCAGGGCCATGAATGCCTCCTGGGGGTATTTACACCAAAGAGCACTGCACACCTAAATCAGATGCCAAAGATCAGAGCTTCATTTCCCTGTGGAGAGTGGGAAGGGCTTCCGGGGCCTTCAAGGTACCTGGAGTGTGTGTTCCTCCGTTGCAAGGGAGATTTTCCTCTCCTGTACATGCATATGACGTCTAGCAGAGTAGCACCCCAGCCTCCTGAGATGCTGTGATACACACCTGGATGCTCACCCACAGCTGAAAGGCCAGCTTAGACGGAAGCACCGGCAACGCCTCCCAAGGGAGACGCAGGTGCTGTAACAGTATTCACGGTACGTATTGAGAAATACCGTTTCCAGCCATGAGCCCGTGCAGCTCCAGTCGGCTGCAAACCGGGCAGCGTTTGCAACACTCCGGTCGATTCACTGGTGCTGGTTGTTTGAACGAGGAACTCGTTTGTTGCTCTGTCAAAGTCTCGCTGACATAGCCTGCAGCTATGAACAAATGTTGTGAGGCTGCAAGCTGGAGCATTGAAGAGACAGGAAGCGTGTTCAATATTGATAAAGAGCAGACCAGGGCCTTGTTTAAATCGTGCGCAGACAACTTTTCCATAATTAAGGGAGCAACAGACGCCATCCCTTGCCTACAAATGACGTGACTAACAAAAGCGGGAGACGCGCATCACATGCAGCCTGATACACGCCTGTGAGCAGAAGTGGTGGTGAAAGGGACCTGAGATGATTCCCGAGGACGGGCTGTACATGCCCGTCGTTCCTTTGTTTCCAGCACGGGTGTACAGAAATCTCGTGCTATGTTCTCAGCTATTAAACAGCGCGTGCCTTGAGCCCTCACTGGGAGCGGAGGCCCTTCGTGTGAGGCTCTGTGCCCTTTCTAGCACTCTTGTGCACGCTGGAATGATTCAGCCTGCAAATGGAGCAGGTGGAGTAAGGGATCAAATCAACCTGTGTTTGTGGTCCCTATTCACAGGGGTTAATGTAGGTATGTGATTGCTTCCTTCCTATCTGCAGCTTTATCCTATCTTTGTTCTCGGGAATGGGTGCCTGTGAAGGGTCCGGTGCTCTGCCTTAATACTTAATAAATGAAAACTTCTGCTGGGCAGCAAAAAATGGGAGAGGTAACTTGGATGCTGCTGGAGTTGGGTGTGGGATTTACTTCCAATACTTACGGGTGCCTGATGTGTGTAGGTTACAACTGTGGCATTAAGAACATGCCCACCTGTTAACCATCCTCTTCTGGAGGCCACTTGCTCTGTGTTCCCTTCTGTCTAAGTTTTGGGTGCCTTTCCCCAAGCAGAAACTTTACAAAGATTTTGCAGACCCCTCTAGCCACACCGGACCGTGTTAAGCCATGATCCCATGGTCCAGGCCGTACTGATGCACACTTGTCTCGTCCTGGAGACCCTGTGAAGTTATGGGGATTTCGCTTCAATGTTCTTTTGGTCGGCGAGGGTTCAAACACGTGGATCGGCTCACAGGATGAGGGCCAGCATGGACAGGCTGCTCTCCGCACAGATCTCATTGAACACTGAAATGGGCACAGGCATCCAGGTCTGTGCCAATCTTGTAATTTAGCAGCTGGCATATTTAAATGCTCGCAAGTGGGATCAATCTTTTTTTAATCATTTATGTTTAGTTATTGTTTCCAGCTAGCTCTCTTGTGTTTTATTGCTAGCAAGTTTCTAAAGAACAGTTTTTAAGCTTGAACTGAAAAGCCTAATGTCATCCAGGAAAGAATAGCTTATAGCACTTCAGTTAGGAGACTTCTCCCATGCTTGGGACTCTTGGGCAGGTCAAGGGTTGAATTCACTGAATTATTTTGGTTGGAAGACATCTGGTCTGACTTCTGCTTACAGCCGGGGTGTCTTTGAAGTAGGCTGGGGTTGCCCAAGCCTTGCCCAGTCAAATTTCGGTTATTACCCAAGAAGAAGTTTTCACAGCCCTAATTACAGTACTAGGCAGTCCCCACGCTGTACTGCTGTGTAGGGTTATCCCACCTCAGGTGCAGGACTTGGTATTTGCTGTGTTGAACTCCACAAGGGTCCCATCAGCCTGTTTCTCCAGCCTGACCAGGTCCTTCTGAATAGAGCCCTATCCTCCAACGTGACAACCACTTAATCCAGTTTGGTGGTGTTGCAAACTTTGTGAGAGTGCGTGGAGAGCTGGTCAAGCAGGGATGACGGTAGGATGCAGAGTGTTGCTACTTACTTAATGTAATGGGTCTGGCTTAAAAAACACATAGAAAATAAAGATTTGGGTCCTCCAGCACCCTTCCCTGAAAGAAAAGGTGTCAAGGAGCTGATGAGCTTTGCTGTGGCAAGAAGCTCAGGGTGGCAGGTCCCTCTGGCTATTAAGACACGTATTGCCTTTCTGTTGTCCTGGAAGAACAGCGTTCACCAGGGTCACCGTTCAAAGACTCTTGCTATTTTATGTGGCCAAAAGGAAACACTATGGACTCAGAGAGCTTTTTGGCCCCCCCTATTTCCTAATAAACATTTAATTTCTCATTAAGTAATTAGCATTTAAGTGTTATTGCTCAGTGTAATTACTCTCTCTGAAATCTCTATTTACCTGGGCTATGGAGAAAACAAACATTAAAGACACAGCTGATTTCAGCTGCCTGATATAATCCACTTGCTTCCATTTTATAGGATAATTCAGGTTGCACGGGGCCTCAGGAGGTCTCTAGGATGTCTCCCTTCAAAACAGGGTCACAGCTAGGAGGTCAGACCAGATTATTACATGTGCTATGTTGAAGAACGTGTTTTTGTCACAAGCGTTGTATTTGCTCACGGCACAAACATGCCCAGAGTGTTTGCATGCCTCCCCACGCACGCCCACGCTGGACAGGGATGCAAAGGTGGAGCAGGCTCCTTGCTCTCGCCGTAACGTCCCCATGGGTTGTGCAATGTGGCATTTTGTTTATGAATGACTTTGGATATCCATGTGTTCCGTTGCAACATGCATTACTGTATCAGCCTCCATCTACTGAGAAATGAAAAATTATAGGTGCCAACCCCTCCTTCACTAGTCAAAGCATGAAGGAAGATGATGCTGGTAATTGGGTGTTTGCTGTCTAAAGGAGGAAGTTTATAACCCATTGCTATCGCTGACATGACGCCTCTGTAAACCCCCAAGCCACGATTTATCATCTCAGCCATTTAATATCTGTGTGGAGGGACAGAATGGCATATTCAGGATGAGCCATTATGATCTGTCTGTTTGGGAACACAGAGTGTTTTATAATCTTCTGTGGATGCTTTTTACTTTAAATGAAGGAAATTAATGGCTAAATTCTGCAAAGAAATAATGCCTGATGTGAAGCACCGTCTGAAGGACAGTGCTACATGAAAGCTGAAATTGTCTGTCTCTTTCAGCATGATATCTGTTTTCTTTTAATCACAGGAATGAAGGACTAGAGTTTCAGCCTTAACTGTTAATTTCCTGTCTATTGTCTATTCAAACAAGATCCTGCTGTATCTCTTATAATAAATACATTTAGAGACAGGGATGAAACTCGGACCTGCCCTCTACCCCTCTCCGAGGGCAGCTAATTCCTGCAATCTGGGCCACCCTTCCCACGCCGTGCGAGGGCTAAAGCAGCCTGCTAAGTCCTGAGAAAACAGGGGCTGAACCCCCAGGAAAGGGCAAGAGAGACTGAAAACGGCTGATAGAGCCAGGCGGACATTCAGGTGCGAGCAAGATGCCCGAAGGCGTTTAGCAGCTGGGCCGGAGGAGAGGACGCGACGGAGCAGCACTTCGCGCCCGTGGCAGCGAACGCAGGGGCCGGGCAGAGCCCCGGGCACAATCGCTGCCAGAAGTCTTTTGGTGCAGCTCCCACACAGGCTGCTTTTGAGAAGGAATTGCCCGAGACTGTTTGAAAAAGGGAA
Source organism: Phaethon lepturus (assembly GCF_000687285.1). Taxonomy (NCBI): domain Eukaryota; kingdom Metazoa; phylum Chordata; class Aves; order Phaethontiformes; family Phaethontidae; genus Phaethon; species Phaethon lepturus. The sequence continues at coordinate 15,326 of NW_010533001.1, forward strand.
TTTGTAGGAGCCAATCACACGTTAATGGCAGTGGTTAATGGTAGAGCAGGACAGAAATATTTAGGGTAAATCGTTAAAAATTTAAAAAAAAATAATTAAGGGCAATACCTATTTTTTATTTCTCATCAGAACTTCTACTGCCCTGTGGTTAGTAGATATTTTAGAAAACTTTATCTTAAAAAAGTACTGGGTTTGGTCTGACACACTTACATTTACTCTTATCAGTCAAGGGGACCTACAGGGGGGCAATATTTTTTTAAGATGAGCCCAATAAATGTACAAAGCTTAATGTGATTTTTTTTTTTTTTAAGCTTACAATTTGGGAGAAAAGAACAGTGATCTTATAGGAATCCAAAACCGTGATGCTGAAGCTCTTGAATTATTCATATGATCTTATTCAATGCACTGTGATTATTTCTGATGCTTCAAATTCCTGGATAGCTTTTGATGCCTGCATTATTTCTATGTAAATTCCAGCCATTAGTTGGTTTTATCAATAAGGTTCAGATTGAATCATGCCTCCCCTGCAAATTAATGCAGGCTTGACAAATGGAAGAGAAGATTTAAACTATCAAACCACAGACTGTTAGACGTAGGTTTAGAACAAAAACAGATATACGTTATTTCAAGCTTTAGAAGGTGGTATCTGGAAATATTAACACGCATAGGGACATTTAGCAGAATGGTACACATGGAGGATTGAGCTAAACTGCAGGCGTGAGAGGCTTTTAAGATGTGTGGATGACTCCTAGTTCTGCCATGGACTCGGTACTTCACCATTTCCAGGCTGGAGACCAGAAAATGTTAGACTGGCTATTAACCTATTGTCACTATATATAATTAAACCACAAAAATTGTTTTCAAACAACATTAAGGATCAGATTTAAACTCATAAAAGCAGGAAAATCAAGATAGGGTTGAAATTGTCTCTCTAATTCACCCTGGTATGCCTTTAGCTGTCTTTGGCAGAAATGGCATGTGTGACTGATTAGAGCCTACCCGGGGCGGAAGCCCGCTGGCAATGGTGTGGCACTCTGAACACTCAGCTCTCATGCCCTTCTGCATGCGATTCTGCCTTTAATATAGTTTCATTTCATTATTGTAATGTCACTTTATTTCAGACTACTATTTTTTTGTTTTGTTTAATTACCCTTTATTTTCTCAGCAAAGGAGGGGAAAAGATATGATCAACTTTAACGGACGAAAACTTTTCTGAGCAGAGTGCAGTCAATGCAGTGACCGACCGACTCAAGCCTGCAGGCACACGAAGTTGTGCCTGCAAATCTGGTCAATAAATTTGTTCCCCTGAAGCGGTGGAATTAACACTGGTTTAATTGCTAATGAAAACTTACATATGGTCAGGCCCAGTAAGCTGTGGGAGACTCTGTTATGGAAAGCAAAGGAAACCTCATTTCCCCTGATGTTGACCACTACAATTTTTGAAAAATAAGTAGCAGAAAATATTAAACGAAAGCTGGAGCAGCAGAGACCAGGGTGGACTGCCAGGAAGAACAGTTCTGAGCTCTCGTGAAAATGGAGGACACCAGCAAGATCCAGACATGAATCTGGTCTCCTCTAAAGCAGAGGAGATGTTTGGACCCATCTTTACTGCAGAGACAGGTTACACCTACCAAGTGGCACAACCGGAGGCATCCGTAAGCCTGTTCTCCCCTTAAAACACGTCTTCCTCCTTCTCCCTTATCCTCCCTCCGTCCACCTATCTTTTAATCAGATATTTAAATCTCCTCATTCATTTTTCAGCTCACTCCTTCCCCGGGCGGAATGAGAGCCGCTGTGGGGAGTGAGCGGTACGGGGAAGAAGAAGTCGATGAGGTTTGGTGGAGCAGCGATCCCTCAGCCGCGCCGAGGCTGCGCACGGGTCCTGCAGGCTGGGTTCAATGTCAACACCGCAAGCAGGCGGGCGTTCAACAGGCTTTCTGCGGCAGGTACCTGCCAGACCTAATGCCCCTGCACTACGCAGGGTCGTGCTGTCGACAAGCACATTAGGAGAAGGGGGTGGGACAGGGAAAGTACCTTGCAAGTCGCTTCTGCTTACACTATTTTTCGGGGATTTGACAGAGTCCCACAGACAAATACTCCGCGGTTTGTGGATTTATAGAATCATAGAATAGTTTGGGTTGGAAGGGACCTTCAAAGGCCATCTAGTCCAACCCCTCTGCAGTGAGCAGGGACATCTTCAACTGGATCAGGTTGCTCAGAGCCCCGTCCAGCCTGACCTGGGATGTTTCCAGGGATGGGACATCTACCACCTCTCTGGGCAACCTGGGCCAGGGTTTCACCACCCTCATTGGGAAACATTTCTTACTTATATCTGGAAGACGGGGCCTGAGCTATTTTAGGTTAATTTAGGTTTTTTACCCAAGTATCAACTGAGTAATTTATCCAGAGATGACTGAGTAAAGGGAATCACCGTCTCCCCTGGTTGGACTTTGTTCAAGAGAAGACCTTGTGGTGTGTAGGTGCTGGGACAGAGTCGGTGGATTCAGTGGTACATGTCGCTGGGAAGGAGGAAGAGGGGTTTAACCCAATTCTTCCCCTGATATTCTCCCACGGTCAGTGCAGGCAGCTCTCCCTGGAAGGCCTCAGTTTTGTTGTCTTCTTAACATCTGCTGCTTCTTACCATCCCCTTCCTGGGAAACGTACGCAGGCACACCGATGCTGCTGGACCACACAGCAGATAGGGGCTAGAGACGGAAAATATCAGCTTACCTTCGCTTGCTGAGGACTGCCAGGACTCGTCTCACCCCATGCACTTTTTTTTCTGCTTGCTGCTGCTTGGAAACATACTCCTGCGTTTCTTTGGTCCAGCGGGGAAAATTCTTGGCTGCAAAGCTGAGTCTCGCAATCTGGTCTGCAGGCCAGCAAGCCCTGGCCAGCTTCCAGGCACAGGATCTTTCACACGTGGGGATTTTCCATGGAGGGTATTCTGCTGCCTCTTCAGATGTTGAGAGATGCATTTCGAGCGTGGCTCTTGCTGATAATCACCCCGAAAGGAGAGGGAAAAAAAAAAAAAAAAACACACGGGCTTACCCACAACAGCGGCTCCCCCAAAAGGAAGGAAAAAAAAAAAAAAAAAAAAGCATGCGCTTTCCTACAGAGGCTGCTCCCAAGCCCTGCAGAAGGTTGGGGCCTGAGATCAGCCCCGGGACCCCTGCCCAGAAATAACTGGCCATTGGTGTGCCTACAGTGTTTTGGGGCTCATCTGTCCAGCCAGGAGGGCAGCTGTTGCCTGTATTTGCACAGGCCAGAGAGTACAATATCTAACTGCACTAAAAAAGCCAAAAAAAGGAGAGATTTTATCTTAATACGTTTTAGGTGTATTGAAGAGAAAGGCTAATGCTGTTCGGTTTTTCCCAACTTGATAATTTTTATTATTTTACTGGCATCCAATGCACCTTGATCGCTTTCTTCTCCTCTTTCTCAAATACCAGAAGCCTCGTGTTATGAAGGGAGGGCCCGAAAAAGGCTTCCATCTACTGCGGTGATGAGGGCACCCAAAGAAATACGTCTGAGCCGTTGGAGTATGCTGTGGGCTGCGGTCAGTTCTGCGGGCAGACATCATCTCTGTGGGCATCAGCTGCCATGCGCCATGCCCAGTCCTTGACAGCCTCCAAAAGGCGTGTCCCTTCCCCACCAGCCAAAAAGGGGTCTCGGTTGCCTCTCTGCAGCGTCAGGAGGAGAGGCAACTACATGCAAGCCAACAGGGTCAATCCCGCGGGCAGAGGGGGTATGCAGAGCAGCCAGAGGGTTGTGATACATCTGGGCTTTGTCTTGCTAGGAATGGAACCACAACGAGGAGCTGTTTAGCTACCAGGGAGATCGCAGGTCCCACTCACTTGTGAAGATGACGAGCCTCTGATCGCTTTCCATCCATGGAGAAGTGGCAGCCGGTCCAGGAGTAAGTAGTGCAGAAGAGAGGGTTGGTGTCAGCGCTGATTTCTATCATGAGAATTTATTTTAAGCACTGGGGGGATTCTGTTCCAAAACCACAGTTATTCAAATATTTACTTCTCGGTAGTGGATAAATGCTTGCAAGTCAAAGCTTATTTGGAGTAATTGCCGTGTTTTCTGAAGTTATTCCATCTGGGGTTAAACAACCCATCAGGACAAGCTGTGTCTTTGAGTAAGTGCTTAAAATCTCGTGTGCCTACTTGTGAATGGCACCTCAGAAGAGATCCAGATGGGCTTCCTTTCTGTGCTGGGGCACGGGGAAGTGCTTTATCATGTAAAGGGGTCTTAAGAAGTCCGGAGTTAAAAACTTAACGCTTTGTCCACAGAAGAAATTGAAACGTGTCGATGCAAGTGGGTACCGAGAGTACGTTGAAACGTGGTGCCGCCGCTCAAGGAGGGGCGTCGTGCTCGTGCTTTCTGTATTGGCTGCACTATCAAGATTATCACTTTGATTTTTGAGTGTGATCAGAAGAACAGAATTTTATGATTGAGAGAGCATGGCTCACTGAATCAAAGATCAGAAAATTTCTCATTGTTTTGGATGGAAACCTCTCTGAAGCTCTCTGAAGCTATGGGTTGCTTTGACACTACACACTTTGATAGCACATGCTGGTACATTCCCTTTTCTTTTAAAGCTTTCCCTCGTAACTACTGTTTCTTCCTACCTGGCAGCTGAAGTGCTACATTTTGTTCCTCTGTATATTCAACTTGTCTATCATTAAATGATGGAGTACTGTTATACTTACGGGATGATTTCTAATTTTTTTTTTCTTTTTTAAATTACCAGAGGACTTCTGTATCAGAAGGGGATGGTGGGAGAGAGCATGATAAATGCGACGGCTTTCAAGAAGACAGATGTCAATAAAGTGAAATTCGGTAAATCAGACGTCCTAAGAGGTAAGGATAGGGGAAGATAAAATGAAGTTGTCATTTCTTCAGAGTAAGCGAAGGGCACAATTCAGACTGTCCAAATGCAAGAACAGGAAATTCAGTAGGTGCCAAGCGGGGTAGATGATGAAGGTTTTTTTCTGTGACTTTAACACCAGACAGAAACACACAGAAAAAAAGGAGAGGTCAGATTTCTATGAATAAATCTGAAAGAACAGCGCAAGCATTCAGGGATGAAAACAGAAAGGCCGAGGCACAAAATGAGACCTCAAAGATAACCAGAAATAATTCTGTAAGAACCATTAATAGAATGAGGAAGATCAAAGCGGGGATTGGTCTGCTACTCAATGGAGAATGAAAGCTGTCTGCAGATAATTACAATAAGCTTGCAAAATACGGGAGAAGGAGAAAAAATATTTTTTTCCCAGAGTAGCTTGGGAATCATAGTCCAGTCAGATTAACAACAGTTCTAGAGAAAAAAAGGAATCAACCGTAACAAATTGTCTGTAACATTTACAAAAATAATTGGAAGATGAATAGCAGTAAACATAGGTTGGTCAAAAATAAGTTGTGTTAAAACATTTTAATTTCCTTCACTGCAAAACAAACTCCTGTGGATTGGATTATGAACAAAGGTCACATAGCTTGATTTAAAAAAATTTAAAGTTTGCTTGGTAACTTTGCAGCAGGCGTAAAGCTGAGAAGGACTGCAAGCATATTGGACGAAGGTGTTACATTTGTGTGATAAATTAAAGAAATGTCTGAAAAAACAGGGTTAAATTCAGTAGGGGACAAGTGCAAAGTACTCTTAGCCAGAAACACTTTGCTGAATCAAAAAGGCTGAGAAACAACTAGCTAGAAAGCAGTTCTTCAGAAAAGTATCAGATCAAAAATTAACTGAAAGGAGGCAATGACACGCTGTTGTGAGACAAAGATCCCACTATCAGGTTCAGGCAGGCGTGCTCTCTGCTCTGCTCAGCGTGGGAATACCATGGCCAGCTTTGATCAATGAATTTTTAAGAAAGTTGTGGATGGATAGGACTGAGTTCAACGTCCTCTTCTGATAAAGGTTGTGGGGGTTTTGCCCCCTTTTTTTTTTTAACCTCTGATCTGTGAGTAAAAATTGAAAGACCTGGGGTTATGTAGTGGCAGAAAAAAAGGCTGAAGTGGGGCCTGACAGCAGCCTTCAGGTACATAAAAGGGCATTTCAAAGAGGAGGAGAAGGTTTTTTGTATTTGTGAAGGTTAGGACAAACAGTAATGTTTAAACTGGGCATTAGAAAAGCCTCTTGAAGGGCAAAGGCATTAAAGCACTGGAACAGGTTGCTTGGAGAGGTCGTGAAGTTCCTGTGATTGTGGGGTCTTCAGGAACAGATTGGACAAACATCTGTCAAGAATGACATACGCTGATAGCACGTCCAAGTAAAGGAATCTTTGGTTCCTTTCAGGGCTACTTTTTGATGACTCTCTGCAAATCTAGAGACGTAAGTGACGTACTGGGAGAAATTCTGGTGGCCATGCTGTTATCTCCTTCCTGAGAGGGTACTGCTTTGCATAATTCAGTTCCTTTATTGCCATTCACTTATGTGTAATTAAATACCTGAGGTGAGCAGGAGGAGGGCAGTTGTCAGACCCTGTTGTGGGAGAGCTTGGCTCCAGCTGATCAAAGACGCCATCGTTTGGATGGTATATATTCTGTTAAGGCAACACGGTGCTGTCAGTCACTCTAACTCTCTTACTTGCTATTCCCTTCTCTAAAAATGTTGTCTTTATCTGCGAGAGCCTGGGGAGCTGTAAATCTCTGAAGAAATTCTCCATATGCTGGTGATTTTCAGGGAACTCTGCCATACATAATTTCTGATAGGAATGTTTGAATAGAGAATTAATTTACTTTGGGTCCTTGGTTATTCTGTCTTGCAATAAGAAGAATATTGGCATCAGGCTGAAAGTTAAACAAGGTTCTAGTTTCCCTTTTCTTTCTCTCTGCTCTTCACATTCACAATAGCACCATTGGAGACAGAAAGCAATGCAGATGGGATGTACGGCAACCACAAAAAACCAGTATTGTGTAACTGAAGTAATCCAGGGGTTCCCAATGAGTAATGAGACTGTGTTTCATAAAACTCCTGTTAACATGGCAACATATGTGCGTGCGTCCGTCACAAGCAGAGAGGCTTTGCTATCACATGGCTAAATTACCTCACACATTTCCCTCTGTGAAACAGCAGACTTCTCTTAGGAGAGATAAAAGGATCAGGCAAGAGCCCTGCAAATTGCTTAAAAGTGGCATAAAAAGAGGAGAGGGATGAATTAATCAAAATGATGACACTTGAAAAGATTTAGAGCCATGGATTTTTGATCCAAAACATATTATCAAATTATAAAAAATCACAACCCTGGCCATCGACCCTCACCCAGTGAATCCTTTCTCCATAACTTCTGTTTGACTTCTGACCAAAATCTGTCTTCACTAGGGAGCTGGAGGAAGCAGAGCTTACAGCAACTGGGGTACTTGTTCCAGCTGTTTGAAGACACATGTTTATAATGATGATAATTATTTTGATTTTCCTCGTCTTCAGTTTCTGAGCAGCGAATCTTGCCATGTTGCAGTGCAAAGCTCTGGTTTTAGCCCCGTAGGTATTTACAGATTGTATCTCTCCTGAAACAACGTACGGTCCTGTGTGCTTTCTTTTGGGAAAGGGCTTAAATGAAGGCAATGGGGCATCATCTGAGAATACAGCTTGACAAGTGGTGGCCTTGCATGATACAACAGTCTGTTTACAGGCACAGTGCCTTCCTGCATAGTAGTGTTTTGTTGGTATAGGAATTTGATGCAGGAATTGGGAAGCTCTCTCGATAGTAGTTTGTACCATGTACTGGTCCTTCAAGGAATGCAAACTGCAGCGTTTCTAAGTGTTTTAACATTCCTGTTGTGATTTATGTCTAATAAATCTTTCTTCTTTTTGGTTTTGTTTTTAGCTTTTAAAGCAAATAGCTACACAAAGGCTCAGTTAAATTCTATATTCACCTTTACCGTAGGATTTGGCATACTGCAGAAGTAAATATTTTCTGGGCTTTTCTTTCTGAGGTCCTACACAGTCTCTTAAGTAGGAATATAGTGTCACTTCTCAGTCTGTCAGACTTGATTTAGCTTTGAACACTCAGGCCAGCAGCTGAAATACAACCACATGTAGATGAACCATCAGTATTAGCCACATTTGAAGCCTAAACACATGAAGCAAAGTTTATTCAAAGTCAGGGGATGTCAGGTTTTGCCATAATTTGGCACGTAATGTGGCCAACTATATTCAGCAAGTATTACAGCACCTTTAAAGACAAACCAGCCCATGGATTGCTTTCAAAGGCAGTATGGATTTTGTAAAAGTACACTAAAACAGATCAGAGTGACCTCTTAGCTATGTTAGATAATATTTAGATAAAATTTTAAAGGAGCTGCCCTATTTGGCTGTTCATTAAACATATGAATCCATGTGATCTGTCTTCACCCATCTGGAGACTGCAATGTTAATGAGTTAACTGCCTGGACACGGTCTCTGTAGAGTCACTCGGATAATTTGAAGCAGTGTCATTTCAAACTAGGGATAAATACAGCTTTGTATAAAATGATTCCTTGTTCCAGCAATAATTGCTTGCACACTACATAAGATGGTCTTGAATCACCCCATCAGGCTTATTCCCAGAGCAGTAAGTGATATGGGTTTCCATAAAGGGGCAGTTCATCTACTAGTAGATGCACTAATTTTGTGATGGTGTCGGCACATAGAATCAATTTACGTTAGCAGTCAGACACTCTTTTTATGGCGGAGAAAGCAGTTAGTGGAAAAAGAAAATGTTCACAATTTATACTGCACTTCCATGTTTAGGGTACCAGCAAAGCACATTTCCTAACACAGGTAAGGTAATCTGTGGTTATTTTTATATCGTAATGATATCACTTCAGAAGAAATAATTTCTTCCTGTTGAAATGAACTGTTTGTTACTGGGGCAGCTATTCTTTGTGCTCACTAAGTCTCAAGGTTCAAATATGCAAATCCAGATTCACCAAGGATGAATCTGACCAAAACCAAACATCTACACTCCTGATGCTGTTTGTCTCGACCTTATTGTCAAAGGGGAAAAAGAGTGCTTTAGGGCATGAGATATCTGATCTGTTTGTGGATGAGCAAGGAAAATGTTAATATTTAACATTTTAAATACTGTATTAAGAAGTTAGTAATTTCCTAATAGTAATATTAAGAAAATCTATGAATTAAGAAAGAAAATCTAACTGATTGGTCATCAGTTGGTATTTAAATCTGGTCAGGTGAATTGGATTACCCCAGTTAATCCATAAAGAACTCCTGTGCCTCAAAATTCTTGGATGGAGGAATCCTCTGTAAAGGGAGTTTTGATACAGTGGGATCTGGCAGGTCAGACAAAGGTAAATTTTTCCCACAACAGAGGGGAAAACTGAAAGGTCTTCCTTGGTGGAAGATATCTTTACTTTGTAATAAAGATAAAAGTCAGCTATATTGTGGGGATGAGATCTGGCAGTGAAAATTCCAAGGTAAGATCAGATGCAGTGTCAATTTCTAGTCTAATCAGTGTCGTTTCATTGAGGTGAACCTCTGTTCTGATATAATCCTGAGCAGTTGGGGAGTAAGAATTCTCCGTCATATTACTTCTTCATACTTTTAAATTATCAACGATTACAAAAATTACAGAAGGAAATCTCTTGCCTACAAGAAATAGGGCTAGAAGAATCTGTTCTTCAAGGTAAGCATCTTGAAATACCGTGCAAAGTCAATGAAGACAAAATTCAGATGGTAACTAATGCTCTTCTAGGTTGGAGTCTCTCCAGAAGTCTTGAAATCAAAGCTTGTTGCCAGTCAGTGTGTGTTATGGGAAAATGCAACTAATAAGTGACCAAGACAACCAATGCATTTAATGTGACAGCACCACTTGGGGCATTTACGTCTGTCTTAAGAGAATTCAGTCAAGATTGGATCAAACATTTAAATCACAGGCAAACCTGCAAAACATTTCCATAACGTGACAGAATAACCCTTTTGTCTCCAGCTAAAAAAACGCCATTCATTGAGCCTAAAGTGAATAAAGCAAAACCACTTTCCGTCAAAAGTAACCATGACGCAAATGGTTTTATCTGCATGTAACCAAGGCAAGAAAACATTAACCAGCTGGTCCCCATTCAGAGGCATCTGTAACCATCTGGAGGGAGCCCCAGACCGCAGTGCAGTGGCTCAGTGTGGGACCAAGCATGACTCAGTTTGCGCCTGCCAGAATCAACACTTAGTGACTGGAACATGTTCAGAACCTCCTTTTAACAATACTCCAAATAGTCTTTACCAGGCATTAATGTAGCCTTATTTCTATGATCCAAATGGGAGTTGTATGGTTCTGGCTGGCAAACCAGATGGTGTTGGGTGGTCCTGCGAAGTTGGTGGTCTTGGCACATGGATTTCAGTTCTGGGAAGAAGCAATCTTGGGATCTGTTCTGCCTGATGGCTCTTCTTGCTGAGGTTAGGTGATTACTGATGTTGTGGGGTCAGAAATGAGAGAATTAGAGAATTGCCTGTTTGTGTTTGCACTTTCCCACTCCCATGCTTTGGCAGCTTCATATTCTCACTGTTGGTGTTTCAGGATTTCAGTGTGGTTAACTACAAGTGGCTCCTGTTACCTCTGTCTTCATGAGGCTGACGAAGGACTTTGCTTTGGCTTTACTATTTGGTAAAAGATTTCTTGTTTCTTTTTGGATACTGAGTTTATTCATCAAATTAGTTAAAATACAAATCAGACATTAGCAGATATGTTGAAGTTCACCCAAACATGCGTCAAACAATTCAACTCAAGTAGTGTACGAGATCTGCCTGCTGTCTGATGTGAGTCCATGAAGCCTCAGGGACGCTGTGCTAACTCTCAAGCACTTAAAGGGCTCTCAATGCATCCTACCATTTATCCTGTTGGTTTTGTACCTGTAATTAAACTGCGGTTAGAAAACAGGTGATGAAAGGCACAACTTAGTTATTAATCTACAGTTAATTTTCATGTTATGATGCTTTTTGGTATCTCCAAAAATGAGCCTTCAAATGTCTCTCTAAAATGTTGGCATGGAGAATTGCAAAAAGAATAGTGGTGCCTGGGCCTTGTCTGTCACATCAAGCAAAATGAATTAGGCTAAATCAGACCTGAAGAAATTTAGTCCAAATTATTAAACATTTACTCATGTTGCTGACCAGTTGCTCACATGAGAAATAGGTCCCTCTGAATCCAACAGGACTACAACAGAACTACTTGTAAAACTATCCAGTTATCAATATGACTGACAGGTTGTCTTAACTGATCTGACTTTGGAGAATTTCTGCTTTCTCTGGAAATCCAGACCTTTACGTATGTTGCAGTCACTTTTCTCAGTGAATTAAGAATCTCTATGTACCTTCTGATAACTCCCTTCTTATTGAAGTGAAGAGTGTTGAAAAGATGTATTATACATTAAATAATAGTCATATAGGATGGCAGAATACAGTTTTATTCAAGAACAAAACCTGTGCTTGGGTCACTTTACTCAAAAGGAGCTGAACGAACTATAAATTGTTGTTTTTTAATCATTAAGTGTCCTACTTACCTCCTTCCACATTCAATTATTCAAGCATTCTGTGTGAAGGACTGCATAAAAGGTACCTATATGAATGTTCTTTACATTATGCCACAGGCTTTAAACAGGAAAATGACTGTCCCTAAACTATTTGTTCCCTTTTGGATTTTTGAGTCATCAACTTGAACTTTCTCTGGTTTTGCATGAGTTTGAAATAATATGGTACAATTTATCTGTTGTTTACAAGGGCTTTTGTAAACCAAATCACTGGACCTCTTAAAAAAAATTACAAACAGCTTGCTGCAACCTGTAATCATAGAAGAATTCATATTATAACAGAGTAGGATTAATAATACATGTAATTATAATATACAATTTTCTTTAGGCTTTTCTAATTATAAAAAAATTACAGATAACATCAACAGTGTGATTCTGAAATTCCTCTCATTTATTATGTAGCTCTCTTAATCAATGCTCTGCCACTGGAAATCAAGTCAGAATGTTATTATGGTCTCTCCTTCTGGATTTAATTACAGCAGTAACTCATGGCTCAAAGTCTGAGCAAAAACACCATGCAGTTTATAGCTTTGAAGAACAGCTATTAATCCTGCCGTCTACCTCCCAGTGCAAGCCAATGAAAGCATTTTAAAAATCTTTATGCCTGAAGATAAACATACGCTTCCACACAGGCTTAAGGTGGGGATGCAGAGAGCCCAGACGCCGCGTCTACCCTGCGCACGCGCCGTAGAGCATCCGCTCCTGGGAGACGATCTCGAGGTGTGCAAACGCCCGAACTTTTTGCCACTCAGACTGAGATATTATCTTGCACCCTGTTAATTTGTGAGAATGACTGCAGGCGGTCAGGTCCTGTCCATTGGGAGCCTGGAGTCAGGAGAGGACTTTTGCCATATAAACAGGCTTGCTGAAGATGTGCATCTGTGCCTCTCCTGTTATTTTGGAACCAGTTTCCATCATGAATCTCTAACCTGACTATTAGCTGCAAATGGGAATAACGCACTCTTCCAAGAACTTGAATTAGTATCAGGAACTGCTTTTAGTTTTGGCAGTAGCCAGGGAGGATGTCTCTTGCTCCATAGCAGAAACGTGCTCAGCCACACGCTAGCAACTGGGAGGACGGAGCTGCCAGAGATGTCTGGGGAAGTGTGAGGTGGAGCATGCAGACGAATGAACATGAACATGAATGCTTGTGTTTTGAAGCTAACTCTTCTTAAGAAAATCTTGTCATCCAAAGGAAGAACAGTTAAAATACCCTAGACTAGTATCTACCAGTGCCCATGTCTTTCAAAAAGAATCTAAACCATGATTAAAGAAGATTCACTTGTCCTCTCAAGCCACCATCTTGGCCACTAGCTTTCTATATGCTCAATATTTCGCAAAAGAGTAAACTGAAACATAACCAGCCTGGTTATTTTGTTGTGTGGTTTCTTTGAACTCAGCAGGCATGCAAGGGCCCCAAAGTCATCTGCTCACTTTCCTGGACCACTGGACAGACTGACAGCCATTTGATATGTGTCATTTGGGAAGCTGTGGGAAGGAACCAAGGAAACATTTGCACTTGACTGATGTAGCTTACATCCATGCTGCAGTGTGCTCTGCAAGGTTATCAAAACTGGTCAGAAATGGGTTTTTGTACATAAATGTTATTTCATCAGGACCTGCCAATTGTTGAAGTGGAAAGTATTGGCAGGAAAGGCAAAGCTTCAGCAGACTGGTCTGTTTGAAAGATAGTGACATTTCAAAATTGGTATTCTGAAGTTCTCACATGCCTTCTGGAAACAAAAAGAAAGGAAAGATTGGTATTTCACCAAAGTGTCTCGAAAACATAGATGTGAAGTACCGTGACTGACCGGTCTGAGTTTTGTGTGTTTTCGGTTTGCTAGCCCTTTCCACACTGCAACATTTTGGTCTTCATGGAACAGGTATTTTTGGCTTTGTTATTTCTTTAAATTTCTGAGAGTTGTCTGGGACAGCAATTTTTTCCCACCCAGATTTCCAGCTCATGTTCCAGAAGAACCTGGGATCGTTCTTACTTGGGTAAGCCAGATGGGGGCAAGAAGGCACAGCAGGACTGGGTACAAGATGTCTTGCGTCAAACAGGAGAGGATAAGAGTAGAAAAAGCACTTGGGTAGGAGCTCAGGCTAAGTCTGCAGTAAAAACATCCCTTTACTCTCATCTTGTCTAATATTAGCCTTCCAAAAGCAAGATCTCTTGTCAAGCATCTGAAAGGATGGTGCAAGTTTCTGCTGCACTGCCCTGGGAGAGCTGACTGCCCACTCATAGCAATGGGCTCTGTGCTGCCCTTTTTAAGATATTTGTCTCTTTTGGTACAGAAGGGGCTCTAGGAAGACTAAATATCAAGGACATTTAAATGGCATGAAATGAGGTGGTATGAGCACCTTTATGCTCTTTCCTCTTGGCAGTCTATTTATCTAAGGGAAGAGCCTGAGAAAACAAGACTAATTAATCCCAACTACTGTGGACAGTGTAATTTAAATTTTTTTCAAAGATTGACATTGCTTAGGCTGAAGCCTGCCTCAAAAACCCCTCAGCTCCCATCCCCAAACACAAGAGTATTCTGTGTTTTATACAACAAAATTTAGACTCATAGAATCCTAGAATCCTAGAACAGTTTGGGT
>NW_010533002.1:0-2912 GCF_000687285.1 Phaethon lepturus
GGGGTGCATGTAGCGGCATGTTTAGGTGGGGGGGTGGGGTGTCGGGCCTGGCCCAAGTTGCAAACAGAAGAGGCAAGGGAAGTTCTGGAAGGAGACGTTTAGATGACACAAGCCATATCTATGCGAATTTAAAGAGTTTTAGAGACTTACCAGGGCCCATTACTGACTAGATACTTAATTTCAGAAGGTGAAATGCTTTAAAATCTTAAATCGGTAATAACTCTGCATAAACTAAAGAGCTAAGGAACTTTAAGTGAAACACAGGTGTCTGAAAAATGCATCTTTGCAAAAGCTATCAGATTTTAAACAGCCTAAACTGGTAGGTTTCTGTCACATAGACAAGATCTAGGGTCAAGAACAGTTAGTTCTCTGCTGCTTTGTGGGTTTTATCAAAGCTGTATCTTGACTGTGCCTCGGATGTGGTGATACACAGAGCATTCCCTTAGAAAACCAGCTTTGGTCCAGCAGCCCAATTAGCCAGGAGCAGCACACCAGGAATACAGCTGTAGGGTTTCCAGGAATTAGTTTGATCCAGAAATTGTTTAGACATTTCCATGCAAACCTTGGAGACTTGTGTCAATTTAGTTTTTAAATCAAACCTTATTTGCTCCAGCTTGGTGTCAGCCCTGACAAACCCTTGCCTGGTCCATACAGAATCAGTCAAGTATTTCTGGATTGTTCTCTCTAGTTTCAGAAAGGCGTGTAAAATTGGCATTACAGACCACTCATGGAGTTAGGGCTGACAGTGCAGCAGGAAGACGGTCTATTTAGAGCTGACCCGCTCTGGCTATGTCTGCCTCATTCTGTCTCAGAGTTTTTATTCTGTATGTGGGAGGCCTGACTGAAACAAGGAAGAGCAGGAAGTAGAAAGCTCTTTAAACTCATCAACAAGTTACAAGTCAGACAAACTCGCAGCACAGCAGTGCAGGAGGGATAAGCTATAGCTATTTCACAGACACTATAAAAACCTTCTTAAAAGTAGATCTAGTGCATGGGCTTCTAAGGAGAAAATGATAACTGAATATTTGTGAATAAATGGCTGAAAGTAGCAACTTTGTGGCAGTGCAGATATCACCAGTTAGTAGTGTTTCTTACTGAGACCACTTACTAAGGATTGTAGGAGTGGCAAAAATATGACTAAAGCCTGGCTGATGGTCCTCTGACCACGATAGGAGTGTGCAGTTGCCACACCTGTCTAGCACCAGGCTAATAAGAAGATCAAGACACTTCTGCGTAATGGATGATACAGGAAAAATTTGCTTTATATAGTTTTGTACAGAAAATTATGAAGTTGCCTGTGCATATGTTCCTACTCCCTTTTAAGGGGTATCCTGAAATACAAAAAAACCTTTTCTTTCAACTGCTGTACAATATAGTCAGGGATCATCTTATATTGAAAAATGACCTGTCTTTTCAGGTTGTGTCAAGCACCATAAAAACTATTCCATTACAAAAGCTTGAATGGGTACAGTACCATGGTTAGAACACGCCTACATGTTTACAAGGACATGAACAGGAGTAACTAGAGTTTTGCAAAGCTCTTCTATTCACAGTCCTTCCCTGCAGTTGAGTTTCAGATTTGCAACAACTTTCAGGGAAGGTGCCAACCTCCAATATAAGAATGTTCATTTAAGTTTTTGATATAATCTGGTGCCATATATTTCACTTCTCCTATAAATCTCTTCTCTTACCTGAGTCTAGTTCCTAGGGATTGGAAAAGCATAACTTTTTCCAAAGATGCCAAATGATTAAAGAGGAAGGGGGGGAGGGGGGACCAAACAAACAAAATCCCCCTAAACTACATAGTGGCTTTGGATACACTAATCATTAGGCTTATTTATCTGCTATCAATGACTTAAGTACAAGACATTTTCCTTCTTTCAGTATATCATGGCTTGCTAATTTTTGTGCAATTGCTTTTTCTTTAGTTCAGGTTTTTTGTTAGAACTTGCTATAGTTCTTGGATGTTGCTTTGTCCTGTAAAACTTGTTCATTAGTTGTGTATTTGAGCATCTTGGTTACTGTCAGCTACTGTCTACTAAGCATAGACACTCTCCTGATTTTCTTGGGGAGCTGAAATAAAAAAGTAGTAGTTTTGCAGTATCCTAATGTCTCCACACCGACTGCACTTGATCACCTGTATTGGTGGCTTTAAGTTACTGTTTATATATTTGACTATTTTCTTGGCCTTCCTAATTATGGATGGCATGCCATACCTTGTTGTATTCTGCTGACTTCAGTTACATTATCTTTTCACCTTCTGAAAGATATTTCCCTGATAATATTTTATCTTCATTGCATTTGGGTCTTAATGCCTTAAACTATCAATATTTCTTTTTCTTAAGTTTAATTATATTTTGGCTTCCCTAATTCACTGATTTACTTCTGTAGATAGCACTAGAGAAATACTGATTTGCTTTCCAGATCTGTTGTTTTTTTTTTTTCCCCAAAAAGTATCTATAGCAACAGTTGTTTCTATTTAATGTAAGTTTTAATCATTGACCTTCAGGTCTAATGACCTCAATGAGAAATGGACCTATCATTTTAGAATTTGGACTTTAGTTCTTCAGACCTTTTTTTTTTCCTTTTAAAGTTATTCTTATCTTTTTGTATACCATCTGTGCCATTGTTGCATGCTTAACAAATAATCATGCCAAGTCTAACCCCATCTTTCTTCCTTTTAACCTTTCTAAGGCATGTGCTACAATGCTAACTGCTGATTTGATTTTTCCACTGAGCTGTCCTCAAGTTATTAATTGGATCCAGTGATCCTTCATTTAGGAATACATTGACACAACTTTTCCAAAGTCTCTTGCCATTCTCTGAGTTGTTAGAGCCATGGGAAAGTGTTTTGGGGCAGCTCTGATACTTGAACACTCATTTTGTCTCTTCCTCTTGTCCTCCACGTGCCG
>NW_010533002.1:2943-6362 GCF_000687285.1 Phaethon lepturus
CCCCCCGCCCTTAGCATACTGTTTTCTTTCGCATGAGAAACATTGTCTGATCTTGCAAGAATGGGTTAAAGCTCTGATCCTTATGCTTTTGCTAATGAGGAAGCCAGTTCTTCAACCCTACAAATAAAATATTTAGGTTGTGCAGTGGAGCTTAAAACTGGTATGGACTAAGTGTAGTCCCTGCACCTGCAGGCAACCATGTAGCAGATGTCTGTCCAGCTGAACACTTGTTTCATACATAATTCAGTGCCATAAACTAAGACATCTCAACATTCTTCAGCAAATTAAAACTTTTACTGCAAAAGCATGAAGATAAGTCTCATAAGAAAAGACAACCTGTAAAAAATTAAGTTAAAAGCTTCTCTGTGCTACCTACTGTAGGGGCAATTCCTACTGCTATCTGGTTTAAGGCAAAGAACTCCGATATCAGATCCAGCAATACTTTTAACCTTAGGTATAGGAGCAAAAGGTATCAGCCAGACACCTGTGAAGATTTTTTGGTAGTTCGGAAGCACAACAGCACACTGCTGACCACCAGAAGCTTGGAAGTAACAGTAAAAATATGAGGCAAATAGTATCAACCTCAAGAAAAGACTAGAAAGGAAGCTTGCTCATTTAACAAAGCCCAACACCTAGGACTTCCTAACTGGCGATTGTAGTTTAACACCTCAGTGTCTTCCTGTAGGATATTTGGTAAGGAGCCATACCACCTCTACCTTGCATTCTTCCTACAAGGTAATAATAGCACTTTGTATGGTTTGTAATAAAATACAATCCAAATCTGGTGAATATCTGTTGCTTATAAGTTTCTTGAGGTATAAGGGATCCAACTTGAAAAGCTGTTGTTTTGATGAAAAACAGAAAGCACAGACCAGTGGCTGGAGTGAGAATAACACAATAAAATGTATATTGCAAGAATCTCATATAATGGAAGCTTTTAATATTAATGATGTAAAACAGTGGTAGCAATCATTCCAGTGCAAGCCAATCAACGATCTACTTTAAGAAATCGTTTAGAAGTGAATACTACATCCACAGGAGGGCAAAACAACAAGCAGAATAAATATGCAACATGCAAGAGCAAGTGTAGAAAATAGAAAGCATCTGGGAAGGTTTAGCAGAGACCAAAGGATTTGAACCACGTGGGCCAATGTGTTTCAGACTTAATACCGACCTGCACCTCTGTTATTTTGATTGGAAAAAACAGAAATGTTATGTTGATCTACAGAAACATCCACTGAATCTGGTGTTGATCTACAGAAACATCCACTGAATCTGGTGTGTGGTGTTTTGGTTTTTTTTAAATAAAGCTTAACCTGAAAGCTGCTATATGTGCTCTTCTAATCTAAAATGAAAAAAAGAGGCAGATGCACTCAGTTCTGAACTCAAGCTAGAGAAAACAAGCTTTTAGGTAACAAAAGCTGAAGTATCATTATATAGACGTGCCCAACGCAAAGTCTGTTTTTACCACAGTGGTGGAAGCCTTCTCTTGGTTTTCCCAGTAACAACATGATCTTTATGGGACCGTTCCATTGCAGCTAAGGGAAATGTAAGGTGTGAACCCACAGAGGCAGCAGCATATCTGTCCGAGTACAGTGACTGGTGGTGCTGGGGTGATGCATCAGATACTCAGCTGAACAGTCAGATCAGTAATAGCCTCCTTGGAAGAAGCTCAATAGAGTTTTATTCAGTCATATAACTACTATTAAAGCACAACACAAAACTGTTCCATGTTGCACATACAACAACTTGCAGTAGCTCCCAGTGAAGAACATAATTAGCTAAGCTACGGGTGGTTGACAGAAGCGTTATTTCCTTGCTGGTGTCTATGCTGTTTGAGTCCCTACCAGCAGCGCCTTTCTGCTGCGTCACCCTGGCATTACGTGCCTGTCTGTTTACTGGACCATTTGTTGTGATGATTCAGTTGTCCCTACTGAGGGGCAGCTCATTTGCTGTAACAGCTTGAGCCATGTGGTTTAGGGCTACATACAGGAGCCCAGATTGTTTTTGTTTATTATCAGGGCAATGATACTGTTCTCATTTAGCTTATAACCTCCAGTTAGGAAGACTTGTGTAGTACCATCTGCAGCACTGTACACGGGGACAAGAAAAGCATTACCAAAGCAGCTGAGAACTGTGGGCATACAAAATGTTTCAACTTGCTTGTCAGAGACATTTAGTGTTTTTATCATACTAAATGGATGAAAAGGAAGAGAATGAGGTTGATTTGACTATGCATTAGGTAGAAGGATACCACACCATAATGAAGTTGCAGGTGCTCCGGGAAAGAGCTGCAGCTATACCTGTATGGGGTTTTGAAGACTCCACCTGAGCAGTATGAATGTGAGTTGGTTTCATTCCAGATCTCATAATTGCATTTGCATGGTGAGGAACTTGGACTAACCATTTTATCTTAAATTTGGAATAGGTTGGGAACACACGCGTAGTCAATTAGAGCTATTCAGTGAATTAATGTTGGTTGGCTAAACAACTGGTTGCTTGCCTGCCCATATATTTAAATTCTAATACTATTGCTTACAAGCAAGTGGAACTTCAGCATCTTTACAGTTCAATACAAAGCAAGTGATGGGTCTGTTAATACTGAGAATACATTCTCATGAGTGTTTCACATACTTCTTTTACTCTATAGTCACACTAACCTGTAATTTACAGTTGAGTCATTGTTCTGTCAACCTTGCTAAGTACAGGCTTTCAAAGACAGAAAATTGAGCTAACATGTGGCTAGTGGTGTTGGCTGAGCAGCCACAATGGGTTCTGCCATTTTTTATTTCTCCTTCAGTCAACTCTGTCTTTCTCTACACAATACAAGGAGTATTTTTAAGTGGGCTTGCTTCTGTTGATAAAGCTACACATTACCATTTCTTTAGGCTTAGTGGCAAATATATTCCCATTATATAGCATAAGTTACAGTACAACTCTTTATTATTTTTGCTTTTAGTGTAATGGCCTGTAAATGCAAGCATTTTCCACAGTCACCCCAAGTTTTATTCATCATGAATGCACTTTTTTTTTTTTCTTCATTAAAAATAAATATGGATGGCCATAATTTATTCTTGGACCTCTCGGGTCAGGTTTTCCACTTGTATTCTCTCTTAATTCAATTTTTCAATGCATATGCAGGTGTACACATTCAAACCTCTCTAAGTTCACTATTTCCTGGTAAGAATGGGTTTGAAAAATAACTTCCATGCATGTAGCACTGGCAGAGTGTTTATGAGGTGAGAGGAACAACCTAATGCCCCACCTAATCCCGCCTTTTGTGGCCTGCTGCTGTAAAAATCCACATGGAAGTTACTTAACGTTCTTTTGTACAATGGGGAGGCAATACAATGGCATTTTCTGACTCTTCCTTTCTCCCAGATACATTCTTAGAAGAACAGCCCTGTATACATAGGGAA
>NW_010533002.1:6393-43127 GCF_000687285.1 Phaethon lepturus
CAGATCCCTCGTGTCTCAAAAAAATACCTTCATCTTTGCTTTCAGCAGTAAGAGAACAGAGGTATTGATCCTTCCTGGCAAAGATAACTGGTATCCACTGTCCATAGCATAAAATAGCTGATGTTAGCAGCAAACAGTGGTTTCAGTTAAAACATTTACGAACTGTTAGAACTTCTTTGCAGTTAGCTTTCCTCAGGCCCTTGGTTTTAGCAGCTGGGTTTTCCTGCCTTCATTTGTAACTTCAACAGTAAGGCACTGTAATCTGTCCTTTGTAATCATATTAAAATATATCACTTTCTAGAGAGTCCCTTACCCATGAACAAAGGAGGCTGTAAGCTTAACATCTTGTGCAAGGCTTTGTCCAGTGAAGTGCTCTTCTCATTAGGGGAACAAAGACAAATAAAACATACACAACAAGCCTATCTCAGCTACAGGAGGACTGTTGCAAATTTCTGCTCTTAGGAGAGGGCGGTAGGCTTACCTTACTTGAAAGTGAGTAATACTACATCTACCTTTTAGAGATATTATAGGATCAAACAGGTTTTTTTCCCCTGTTACTCTTCTTTCTATAATAGCTAGCCATCAACTGGAATCATATGGAGAAAGCAGCAACTTTTTTTTTTCTTCTTTCTCCCAGCCTAAGCTAGGATCGTATCATAGTAATCCTTTAAGTTGTAATGGTGCACATTAGAAATAAATGTAGTGCTTTTGTTTGTTTGTTTGTTTTTGTTTGAGGGAGTGGTAAGAAATTTGGCGAGTGGGCCTTCTGGCTTCATTTCTCATGATGCAGTCACATCACTGTCTAGTATATATTGGCATACAAGAAGTCAGGTGTTAATTTTTGAGCCACTAAAGAAAGCTCTAAGCAAAGAGGAGACCTGCATTGCTGCTTTACAGGGTGGTTTGATTATTTTTTGATTCTGTTGCTCAGAGATTACATAGGCGATGGTTTGTGTTAGTTGGGTGGAGAATCAAATAGGAGCATTTCTTTGGAATAGCAGTACAAACTTACAAATGTAGGTATCATCCCTAAAGATCTCAGCCACAGTTGGAAAGTTTGAGGACAGCTGCCCAGCTTCCCTGCTTCCATAGTTGATCCAGAGTGGTTCAGGTGATACAATGCACAAATCCCTGAAGAACCAAGTATGTTGGAACAACATGAGGAAGCTTTTTAGCTTGGTCAGCCTTCACTCACACCTGCTTCCTCTTAGGAGAGTCAAGTTGTTACACCTGTCCATTTGCCTACTGGGAATTCCTGCTCGTCTGGATTGGGAGGGACATCTGGAAGTAGTTGTCAACCTGTTTACCCCCTTCAATTCCATAGCTTGTTAACAAAGTGTAATTATTCTTACACCACATCCTACGTTTATTTCCAGCACTGCAGCTGGAAGAGGAAAGAGAAATCAGATATATAAATCCATCACAGTTGTGCAGCAGCTGTTTCTGTAATCATCACAGCAGCAGGACCAAAGTCAAAGCAGTCTTGGTTGAATCTGTTGGGAACCAGCATAGCAGCTCCAGAATTGTTGGTGTAAACACCTTCCTCTAGCATGACATCAGACCAGGGATAAACTTGAGAGCCTTTTTTTTTTTTTTTTTTACTTTATGATACAGGACCAATTCTTCCATTGCCAGATTTACAATGGGATACAGGCCACTCTGATTTCAAAATAGATTTGCTAACAATGGTTGGATGCTGTGTGGCTAAGTGTAACTGAGGGCTAAGAACAAACCTAGCAGACTAGGCAAGATGTAGAAGCTTATCCATGACATGTGGCTATTAAGCATCCAAGTACTTCTGTTGCAGCTTCATCACTTGCTGCTAGGATGGCACCACTAATTTCTTCAAACTGCTGCTGATGAATAATCTACCATGAAAATGGGAGAAATTCCTTGGTCCTTGCACAATCAACTAATTGGAACAAACACTCACAGGGCACTATAAATGAGTAAATGCTTCCTTGTCAAGCTGGCAGGAAAACATAGAAAATGAGGAATTCCTCCTCCATGACTGACTGCAAAACACCTAGCTTTCTCACAGAAGGCTGTGCCGAAACATTGATTTTCTTTTTCTCTGCTGTGGTTCCTCTTACTTCCACTGTGGAATTCTGCTGCTCTGCATCAGAGCAGATGGCCTGACATCTATATATTTTGATATAACAACAAGAAATGCATTTTGACCTTGTAATCAAGAATCACAGTGTTTCTTTTTGCTAGCATCTCTGGACTGTGGTTTCCTTAATGTTGGTCATGGCGTAGCCCACCTTCTTCAGACTCCCTTTAGCTTCACTGGGAGTTAATTGAGAATGGAAATAATTTAATTGCTCAATCAAATAACAACTGGCTGTCCTCAGATGTTCTGCATGTGGTTAAGTGATTTGAGTAAGATCATGCTCCAGTAGTTTAAAACATATGAAAATAACCTTTGAAAGCAATCAGACTCAAATTCTTATATGTAGAAACTAATAAATGGAACCAGGCCCCTGGCTTGTTGAACTGCTTTCTTAGCTCTCCTGTCTCTAGCTGCCCTGTTTCCCCTTTCTCTGTTTTTTTTAGACCTGCCCATGCAGTTTGCAGAAACAGCTGTATCAATACTAATTTATTGAAAAATTGTTTTGCAAGGAGCAAGCTCAGGTGTTTTTATGTCCATGACATAGCTAATTTGTAACTGGATGAGCTGCCATGAATAACAGAGGAGATGGCTCTATATGAGCTGATAGCATTTGTTCATTCCCCTGGGAAATAAGTTTATCTTTCCAGCATATGTCATTTGTAGGAGTCCATAGAAAAAGGCCATAAAATAGATGATTTACCAATAGAAAAACACTTCCTCTTCTTCTGAGATTATTTAACCTCAGGGCAGAAGAAACAGGGAATGCTGACAATGCTATGAGGATTGAATGAAGATGAGGAAGAATAATATAACTGAAATATTTGTTGTGAAGAATGAAGGAGGGGTTTTTGTGTGGGTTGCTTTTGGGCTTTTTACAACACTCCATATTAGCATATGAAATCAGTTTTAGAAAATCCAAATGTCTAAATGCAGTGATATAACTGCTAGGGATTGCTTAAGAACAGCTGTTGCCCAAAAGAGTGTTTTTTGTAGAAGTCATTCTCTCCTGTGGTGTCAGAGCTGGTAATATTGAACTTACTGTAACACTGTAGGTGATACATCAATTTGGAGGACAAAGACGACAAAGAAATTGATCTGCATTTTGGAACTTATTTTTAAAATGCATGTTAGTATAAGTATCATGTTAGTCCTGACAGAATTGTGTTACCATCCTGTTTGGATTATCTGACCTTCCATGCTTCTTCCAAGACTGCAGGAGACCGAGAAAAGTGTAATTCCATAAGGCCTGTGGGGAACCAGCTGTTCTAGCATCTTAGGATATGGGCAAATGCTCTCATTTTTATGTTGATCCTGGAACATGCTTAAAGTGAGTCAGTGACATCTGAAGTTTGATATGTTTTATGCCTTTATTTGGGCGAAGGGAGGGAATAGAGAATTTGTATGGGTCAGAGACAGAATTACAGAGGCAGATTTCAGGCTTTCAGCTCTGTTTCCCCTACAGGTTCAGTCAGTATAGATTTGGTAAAGGCTCCCTTAAGGAACAGTAATCTTAAAAAACAAAGAAACAGGCAAACGCTTTCCTCAGATTCCTGAGTGTTTTATATTGTTTCACAGTCAGTGCCCAGTACTTGATGTCTGTTTGCTTCAAACTCAACATGTAGTAAAAGCAGTCAAGAATAGTCTGCATTACTGACAGCCTTGCCAGTTAGTGGTTGTAGCCTTTCATATTACATAGCTTGTCTTGGAGGAAGGACCGTAAAATTCATGTCTTGTAGTAATGACAAAAAGATTTGTTTTCATGAATGTTGCAGTGCTGGTTATACAATAGTGTTGCTCACTGAGCATATGCAAATACTTGCATCAATTGCTTGCTTTCAGCAACATCCTTAGTGGTTTACAAATGCTAGTATAGACATAACTCTTGTATAGCAACAACGTGACTTTGATATCTTTAACTATGGTTGGGCTGCTCCCATTAATTGGTGTAAGCTGCAACCAAAAAACCAAAGATTTTTTGCAATTTCTGCATGCAAGAGGCAAAGCCTGTTGGGCATGGGGCAGCAGAAAAGGTCAAACCAGCTGTAAGCTGTAACATAATTCAAATATCTTGCATTCTGCCAGGTAAATTGATCCTAAATACTTAGAGCTTCTCATAGCTTCTTATGGCCTTTTTACATAACTATAGTGAATGCCTGCCTATAAAGGAGAACACGTACTTTCTGAGGAAGATCTTCAAAAGGATTTTGTTGTGTATACACCGTTTTTGCTGCATTAACAAACTTCAGTTTTTACTGGTACGGATTCTTGTAAGGTAGTATTATAAAAGAAATCAAATATAAAGCCTAAAAGCCTGGAGAATTGGAATCAGTACAGGTTTCTTAGATGTACTGATTACTTTTAAAACAACTATAACTATTTGTCAGTTAACCCTCATTGATGTAATGTTCTTTTTGTTTTAAGGCTCATCAGCAGAGCAGAAAAGCAGACCGTTTGTTGGCAGCGGGGAAATATGAAGAAGCAATTTCTTGTCACAAAAAAGCTGCTGGTGAGTAGGTATTTCTCACATTCCAGCTCTTAAAATCAATTTCTGGATTTGCATGCTTCATGTAAGTAGAATATCTAGTTACTTGCAAATTTTTTATTCTTAAATTGTCAATTTGCTTTTCAGTCCAGATCAAGCACCCTTTTGGAAACTTTTCCTAATTTGAGCAGCTAAAGTCAAGTGTTTCCAAAATTGTTTTGATTGGGGGTGGTTATCATGTGAAGGCATTTCTTGACTCAAGATGAAGCCAACACCTTGTGTCGTGCACAAACGGCAGTTGGGGACCTGCTGTAAGCCAGTTTCACTTTACACTTTATATTTTCTTCACTGCTTTCATAGCTGAAGTCACCTGCTTTCTCTGTTGATAAAGGAAATACTTAGACAAATGTTTGCTTACAAAAGTTTACTTACTTCCCTTTCCCAATGTCTGAATCAAGACACCTAAGAACAGGTGATGAGCTCAGCTTTCCCAGAACTCAAGCAAAACAGCAGATTGCATTGCAGGCCTTGACGCCGCGATTGACAGCCTCTCCTCAGTGAGACTTTGTGCATTTACCTGTCCATTTAACTAGTCATGCTTAATTATTTGTGTTGGAGTCCGTCAGCTCACTGACAGTGTGGCAGCGGCTTGGCAGAAGAAGAAAGAGGTCTTAATTGGTGCAACAAGTAGGACATTTCTAGTGACAGGGCTTGTGTGGAGACAAAATAAGTGGCTACTCTGAACATCGTAACCTAGACACCAGGCATTCTCACTTTGCATTTCTAATACTAGAAAACCCCATGAAAATGAAAACCTGATAGTTTCTTTGGTATTTATGAATACTCAGAGCAACAAGTACATACAATACATGTAAGTAAGCTATAACGATAGCACTTACATTCTAATATGCAGACTTTTCTTCTTGGTTTTCTTCACTTCATATACCAAGACAACACCCAGAAATGCATTGAATGTTTCTTATTTTCCTTCATCTGATGATTCTATGCCATTATCTTACATCCTTCTGAATTTGGTTAAGAATTTCTTATACCATGTCATTTTCAGCACTAGCGAGATATGCTCAAAGTCTAACGTGCTGCTCTGACTCTAAACCAGCACATTTTCTGGTTTGGAGGGGAAGTTGATGAAAAAGTTGGGAACTGCAGACTATTCCTCTTCATCAAGAATATAATTAAAAAGCATGACTTCATAATACTGGTGTGCAACGGGCAAGAGGATTTTACTTACCACATTTTGTCTTAAAGTGCTTGTATGTTAAAAGGCTGGTCCTTAGCTGTGTTTCTTCGCTTCAACGGGAAAGTTGTTCTTCTGGCACTTTCTGGAAATGGCTGTTGTCCTCCTCTGAAAAACAAGTTGGAACAACCTGAGCCAACAGGATGCCATGGGAAGGGTGTAGCATGTATTACATGATCTTACAGTAATTTTTTCAGACTTTTGAAAAACAGCAGGTGTTTCCAGCCACTGTAACTCGGTAAATACTTTGCCTCTGGACTGCTGCTTTTATGTGGGGATTCAGAATATGGAAGATCTGAAGCCTTTTCTTAGCTTTAATGGAAACATTCAGGTTTTGTAACCCTGTCCTAAGTGTTTATCAATTTTTCTCTTCTGCAGCATACCTTACAGACGCTATGAAGCTGACCCAGTCAGAACAGGTGAGACCAAAGTGCAGCAGAAGCAGCCATAGCTCTGTTGTGTGCCTGTGTGTCGTATTGTGCCCTGACTGATCATACCCCTTTTGAGCGTTAGCCTCTGCATAGTTTTCTGAACCCATGGCAACTGCACCAGGAGTTTTAGAAGTGCAGTGATGCTAGTCTTCCTTGAGAGTTTTTCCAAGTTTCTGTGGAGCAGGGACAAGAGAACTACTATGCCATCCAAGGGTTCTCCTACAATGGTTTCTAGTCTTCAAGGCATCTTCAGTAGGTGATAAAACTAGTTTCATATTTAACTTTTGCTGTAAGGCACATAGGCTGTTTCGCTGAGACACAAAGCTGAGCAGCTCTTCTACAGTCTGTAATTTTGGTTTTATTCATCCTGACTGGGTGATCTCCAGAGCAACAGCCCTACACCTTCCTTATTCATTACACAAATCTATCCGTGAATGTAGTAGTGTGGTCTGCCCAGCACTTTTATAGCAGCAGGCTTTGAATTTAGCCAATATTATCAAAGCAAATAATCGCTGGAGATCGGACATCTGTCTGTCTTCCAAAAGGTCATTCCTGTAGAAAAATGGTAGCCTATTACCCAGGTGGTTCCTGTGAGTTATTAACCACCATGCCACCCCCTTCATTAAATATGACTGAATCGTTTTGGACTATATCTGGCCTTGGAGCACTCTTCTTCTTAGTGTTGGGTGGTTAGTATTTCTACACAGATACCATCACAGAAGCAAAAAAATAGTTTGTATTATTTAGCTAAATTGTGTCTGTGCATGCCAAGTCAATCTCTTCCTTCTTGGTGTTGGTCATAGGTCAGTTAAACTCCTAGTGCCCCCATTCAGAGGTATTGTAGCCTGGTCAGTGACTTAAAAACAAAAAACCAAACAAATAAACAAAAAGACCAAATGTTAACTCACTCCTTTACAATACCAGTAGTTATGCTAAATTTGGGTGATATATCTGAATCTGTTGCATTGTACGAGCAGAGAACACTTCTTGTTGGATTTAGTATTTGAATAACAAAAGTTCCTCCCGCTGCCTTGGGCATGCTGTGATGCTGTTTATGTAAATATTTACATGCATGTAACTTTACATGCATGAATATTCAGGTGGGATTAGGGATCACCAATTAAATTGTTTAACCTTGTTCTTACTCAGGCTCAGCTGTCACTGGAATTACAAAGGGATAGTCACATGAAACAGTTACTGCTCATCCAGGAGAGGTGGAAAAGGGCAAAGAGGGAGGAAAAGCTGAAAGCCCAGCAGAATGCTGACAAGGAAATAGCCGCACATCTTCAGACTTCTTATAAGCCATCTGCTGAAGACTCTGATGATCAAAACGTATTGGTTCCTGTTACTCAGAAATACAGCCCTTCCATGGAAAAACATCCACAGGATGTTCAGGGTGTCTTTGACAGGGACCCGGATACACTGTTATTTCTACTTCAGAAAAAAAAAGAGCCAGTGGAAGCATGTATTGGGAGTAAAGCTCCAAAAGATGACAAAACTATAATAGAAGAGCAGGCAACCAAAATTGCAGATTTGAAACGGCACATAGAATTTCTTGTAGCTGAAAATGAGAGATTAAGGAGAGAGAATAAGCAGTTAAAAGCAGAAAGAGCTAGACTCCAAAAATCTCCAGTAGACAAGGAGTTGGATGTAGATGCTGACTTTGTCGAGAAGTCAGAGTTGTGGGGTCTGCAGCAACACTCAGAAACTACTTCTTCAGCTGCAACTTGGCAGAAGTTTGCAACAACTGCTGGGAAGGCAAAGGACATTCCAATACCCAACCTTCCTCCCTTGGACATCCCATCCCCTGAACTCCCTCTGCTGGAACTCTCCGAAGATATACTGAAAGGACTGATGAATAGTTAAAAACCAGCAAAAGTGCTCAATGTAGTTACCCAAACTCAAGAAAAGGGAAAACCACCAGGACAATGGTGATCTGAGGGCAGAAACATCTAACACAATCCTACTGTTGGAGAAAAGGCATTAAAGCAACTTTGTTACTGTGAAATACACATCATATCTGATCTACTTCATAGAAGTTAAAGGTACCATAATCGGTATAAGATGGCAAGCTCTTTAGTCTTTCTCCTAATGTTTCAAACCAAATAACTGCCTGGAGAATGTTTCAAGTAACACAATCCTTCAGGGTTTTAAAGTATGCTATATGTAATAGTTATCTATAATGCCATAAATGATGGTGCAGAACCTAACTGTTACGGTTGCCAGTTGGCTGCCACTTCATATTGAAAAATGCTTTCTAGCATGAATTTAAACTGTGCATTTCATTATGCATAACTTTGTTAATTCAGATACAGTGCAATTTATACACCTCCTAGATGGATTTATGTGCCACGCTCTATACTCCTGGCCATGTTAACCTCAAGTCAGGAGAGATTTTAATTTCCATTCTATGAAGGAACCAACTTATTAGTTCTCTTGATGAGTTTTTTTGGGTTATCTGTTTACATAACTAATCAGGGTGCATCGAATCTAGCTATTGGTTTCTGTATAAAGTGACATTGTTTAAAAAAGAAAAATCTATACTTAAGGAAAAATACCCTTTTTGTTTTCAGTGATGCATGAACGGACGTAATTCTAGCTGGCAGTATTTGATTGAAAAAGAAATTGTTTACAGCTTAACCTGATTCAAAAAGGATATGAAAATAAAAACCAAGGTGTTTTGACGCTAAACGTGTGTTAAATCTCTACAAATGTTGCAGAGTATAAAAAAAATTAAGATTTATACTAACAGCGTTAGCACACACGTACTGCTGAACTTGTGTGTTCATCATCCAGCAACTACGGGAAAGCTGGGATGACTTCAGAGGGCCTTGCCTGGATGTGAAGCATCTTGGCTAGCTGGCTTCTAACACCTACAGAGCGCTGAAGTGTCGGAGGAAGCCGCGCTGTGGTTTTGCTCGGGGACAGGCTACCCAGAGCTGATTGAACTGCGCCATGAGAGCTGCACAGGCCCGCCCAGGGTTTTGGTTTCTGAGGAGAGTGGTGCAGCCCTCCTCACACTCAGCCCCTTTCAGCATGGGTCAGCCCGTGCCCTGCCCCAGAGTGTTAGCCAACCCTACCCCTGCACGGGAGTGTCACCTGAGCCCAGGCTTTCCTGAAGAGGAGTGCTGCAATGTCTAGTGGAGGCATTAGTTAATTAACTTTAGCTGTTACTGATTAATGAAAAGTGTTAAGTGTTGCAAGCTACTCTGTTTTAAGTTATTCTTGTGCTGTTATGAGGTAAGCTTGCTTCCTAAGGGTACATTTTTCTTCCAGAATAGAATTGGAAGTGCAGCAAGAACACCTTTCTCCTCTGCAAATTCTCCCCTTACCTCTGTGTACCTGGCGTCTCCTGAGCTTGCTTGAAGCAGAGTAGGGACTGGAGGCTAGAAAAAGCCTATGGAAACAAAGGTAAGACAAGTTCATTAGAAGAGGTCCCTTGTACTGAATTGTAGCAGGAAACTAATCTTGCTGGGGAAAAAAATAAAAAGTGATTTTTCAGTTGGAGCAGTTCAGCACATGGCCCCAGAACTGAAAGCTGAATACTCCTGTGTAATACAAAGACCGTCCCAGAGCTGGAGCAGGCGATACCAGGGAAGAGTCAGCTGGTGGCCTAGCGAACAGCACAGGTGTCCCACAGGTGTCCCAGAGCTCCGGCACTGCCAGTCTTTTCCCTTCCCTTCCATGCAGCAGCACGGTCAGCCAGCCATGAAGCCTACAGAAAGACAGGCATGTGGGAGCAGGTAGGATCACACCTTTAAAGGTCCCTTTCAACCCAAACCATTCTATGAAATAAGATGAAATATTTTAATTTTTCCAAGTAAGTAATTCTTCAGTCTGAGTTCAGAGCTAGGCAATTACGCAGCCCATTTATGGAATGAAAGGCTGTTGAGAGAATACTCACCACTAGAGGACAACTTTTATAGATATGTAGTGATAAGTCTAAGGAAATTCTTCTCCAATGTCTGTCAGCAATTGGTTTACGCCCCCCAATGATTATTGCCTTTCAGCTTCTTTGAGCTCTGGCGTTGTGAAACCATAAAGAGAAACACCCGGTTTTCCTTCCCTGCGCCTCTGGGTTAGCTGGCGTTACCATTTCCCCACCTTTTCCACCTCCGCAGTGATAGCAATTTGGGGTTTTTTTGTCATTTCCCTGCTTCCGGCCCCACCAGCCAGAGTCAGGCCGTGGGGCAGCCGTGGGCGAGTGCAGCCAGCCCTTCGGTAGCCACAGGCCCTTCCGTAGCCATCGGCCACCAGCTGGTGGGACAGCAGCGCCTGGCACAGCCAGGAGCAGCTGCAGGAAAGCGGTGAGTTACTGGTGGTCAGACAGCGTGTACCCAAAGCCTGGCACAGGGCCTGGGGAGGCTCCCACGGGCGGCGAGCCTGACCGGCGGTGTTTTATCCTGGGCAGAACTAAAAACTTCTGTGGTCCGTTATTGCAAAGTGTCTCACCAAGAACCAGTTTTACACACATGTCCAGACGCTGACTTCTATTCACAGACTTCGCTTTACCACAGCGACCACTCTTGTGTTGGAACACAGACATGTTATCCCTGTTGACTATAGCCAACACATGCTTTGCAAAAAGAAACTGTAATTACCCAATCTCTGGCTATATCTCCACAGAAGGAGAAACCAAAGGAAGGCAACTGGGAAGCAACATGGAGTCTCTTGAGAATAAAATCTGCAGAGTGCACCACTGGTTGCTACTTACGATGACCACTAAAACCAAAATATAGAAGTGTTGGGTTTTACATTTTGGTTTTATATAAACGGAAAAGCAGATCTTGTGACCTCTTCCTCTGAGAGCATTTCCACCTTCAGGAACTCTGGCCTTGAACTCCTTCCTACTACCTGCCAGCGGCAGTTCTTTAGCCATCTGCAATTCCTGTTGACCTTCTTTCAGTGGTGGGGACTATACCTCATCTAGGCAGCCTTTCCCGCAAAAGGCTGGACCAGATGATCTTTCAAGGTCCCTTCTACCCTGGGCTGTTCTGTGGTACTACGAAAGCTGGCTCATGAGCAGAACAGATGGAGAAAAGCACATAGTGCAGCCACAACAGCTGATAAAATGCCGTACTGAATGGGACTAAAAATACAGCAGAAAACAAAATCAATCAAACTGTTCAAAAGTAATCAGAGTGGTAGTGTGGCTGCCACAAATCAGGTATAGGCTGGACAGTATTTGCCAGACCTTTCTGCCCGAGTATGTGGCCCATGGAGTTCAACCGTATTAAAAAGAAGTTCATTGCTCCCTAAAGCCTCAGAGCTAGGGCCGTCTTTTCCTCCACCTCCCTTCTCTCCCATGTTTCTTTTACCAGAAGTAACCCAAACTTACCCAGGCTTTTTGTCCTGTAATCATTTGAAGTGTTCCCTCAGGCCCATTTGCTGCAGGAGTTAAGGTATTATTGAGATCAAACAATATGAAATCCTTAGAGCTGTGAAAATACAGGATTTCCTGCCTCAGAGCTACTAAACCCTACTCTTTAATTCCACTAAGGAAGCACAGAGCTACGATAAAACCACATGCCCAGGGACTAGAAAAAGAAACAGGCGTCTGTGTAAAGAATATATTGTCTTGGTATGGTTGGAAGGTACCAGAAATGTTCACTTTGAAACCTAACAGCAAAAATCCTTCCGTCTACCACTTAGCTCTAGAAAGGCCCTTGTTTAAAATGCAACTCTTTGCATGCAACATATCAGGTAAAGCATGTCTTCAATTTTCTGTGAGGCAAGTTTTTCCTACTTGCTATATATAGATCGTAACTTCCTTTTCAAAACCTACCAGAACAAACAAAGAAAGTACAGAGGTTAGTCTGTGCGTGCTGCTAACGCTACAGATCATTTGCTCCTTGGTCAGAGTTTCCTAGGTCACCCCACTGAGATGGGAATAAAGGGATGTGGCGGTGGACACTGCATCAGAGGAGCCCCCATGCCAGCCCGTCCTCCCCTGCCCTCGTGGGGCACACGTAGCATGGGAACACAAAGGCAGAGAAGGAAAAGCGGCACTCCTGCTAACGAAGCACAAGGCAAAAGGCGGAAAGCAGGAGCGCAGCAGAGAGCTGCCACCGAGGAAGAGCTCGGGGCTAGGAGAGGAAAGCACAGCAAAGCCTTAGTCTGGGAGTCTCCACGGGGAGAGGCAGCTCGTTCAGTGCGGATGTGAGGGAGAGCACAAACATCCTGCATGGGAAAGCAGCAGACAGGGCGATGGTGGCTGTGGAAGGAGGAAGGAAGGGAAATTCCCAGTTACAGGCGCGGAGCGGGGAAGGCCGTCAGCTGTGAGAGCAGGAGAGGGCTTGACAGGATGTCATGGGAGAGGCTACAAACAAAATTGCCACCTACCGAAAAGGTCAGAGAGCATGAGAACGTAGTGCTGATCAGATGGGTGTTCGGTTTACACACACGGATCCGAGCAATTTCTGTGAAGCTGGAAGAGTAGAATAAATAGATTTTAAAACCCCCTACATCTGACCTGCATAACAGGGACCATGGTTTCAGTGCCAGCAATTCCAGCAATCCAGCAACTTCTGCTTCAGCTAAACTGTATGCAGAGCCGTCCGTCTATGCTGAAGGACTTCAGGTCAGAGCAGCCTTTAGTGTTTGCTACTTACTTACTCTTTGTTAGTTACTGTTGCAGTTAAGATAGGAAGAAAATTTCCGTGGTCATTTACTGTACAGCAGCGCAGTGGCTGGAGATGGTGGTAAGGAGCTGAAAGGGGTGAGGGAAGGAGGGTGAGTGCGGAGAGCAGAGCTTGCGGTTTTGATGACTTTGAGACATGAGCTGTCAAAGGACGGGGGGGGAAAAAAAAAACCCAAAAAAACAAGAAGAGTTTCAGGGAGAGCATAGCAGACCAAGACAGAGCTTGGTCTCAACAGGAAGGTGGCAAAAGATGACATGGTACTTCATGTTCTTGTTCTAGGAGTTGACAGTGTTCCTGCACTCAATCACCTTCAGCTGATGTCATCAAATACTTCTAGCCATATTAAAATAGTTGAGACTGTAGACCAGAAAACCTCTTGGAGGCTTTAGGAAAGGAAGATGGGAAAAACATGCCCAGTTACACCTCACAGAATGGCTAAGAGGGAAAAACTAACCTGAAAACAAAACGCCTCCCCACAAACACCCTTTGGTCTCAGACATCAGCTATGAAAATCTCAGGTCATACTGGCAGCGAGCACAAGGCCAACCTGACTTCCTGCTGATTTCCTGTAGGGGAGCAGGGAGCTCCGCTGCACTGCGACAGAGCCAGAAATCTCAAGATGCTGAATGAGCTGAATTTGGTATGCTAAGTGCTTAAAAACCCTAGAATTTTTGGCCTCTTTTAGTAGTATTTGGAGTAGCCGTTACCTTTAACAACCTCCTGTGGTCAGCTAGTGGACACAGCATGTGACTTGCAGGGTCTTTTTGAGCTGACTGCAATAAACGCATTACAGCACTCCCTGTCCCGCTCGGCTTGTGCCACGTTTTTCCTTGTTCGCTCACTTTTGGCTCCTTCCCCTCCCATTAATTACTGGGAAACACTCTCGCTGTTGCAGGCAATTTATGAGGCCGTCCCATCCGCAAGTGCAGCAATTCCCAAAGCGATTTGCAAAATGCATCAGGTTATGTTTTTCTGCATTGCAAATCCATCAGACATACCCATTAACCACAGAACTTTAAAACTATACATCTGGGAGAAACACTACTAAACAAATCGAGCAGATAGTTGAACTCTATAGTGACTGCAGTGAAATCCTATTTATGCAAACTGGTTTATCAATTTCTCTTTGCTACAAAAGCAGCAAAGACCTACTTACCCCAGTGACTGTGCAGCATGCC
Source organism: Phaethon lepturus (assembly GCF_000687285.1). Taxonomy (NCBI): domain Eukaryota; kingdom Metazoa; phylum Chordata; class Aves; order Phaethontiformes; family Phaethontidae; genus Phaethon; species Phaethon lepturus. The sequence continues at coordinate 20,494 of NW_010533002.1, forward strand.
ATGCGACACTGCGGCTTGAGCCTGTCAGCTTTGCCTCGCCAAAATGAGACTCTCGGTCTTAAAATCCTGTCAATCTCTCAGGCTTGTTATTGGGAGGATTCTTGCTGCTTCACCATCCGTTTTGCCCCACGTGTTTTTGCAGGTTAGCAACTTTTGTCCTACACTTAAGGATCCATCAGCAAAGGTGGCAGGAAAAAGGTCACAGAGAAAAACTTTAATATTCACACTTGGGAACACAAATTAGCCTCCGTTCAGCGACTCCTTCAGTTCCCACCTGAGGAGGCAAGAACTTCTTCAACCTCAGACACACATGCACGCAGGGGTCCGTCCCTGTGGGGCGACAGGGGCAGCCCTCAGTGCCCCAGGGCGGCCTGAAGCACCTGAAGGTCTTAGGAGGTAGAGCAGGAAGCCCGAGGCTTTGGCCAGGACAGACACAGCAACGCGACGCTCTCTAAATCTAAACATTTGAATAGTTTTAATAATTTAAATCTATGCAACTTTAACTTTTCAAACTAACTGCCAGAGCTGGAATTCTGCTCAACTGTCTAACATTTATCATTATTAAACAAAACTAGACACAAATTTTTTTTTAAACATCCATTATTTTGCAGTATTACTTGAACTGTAAAAAGCCAACATGCTATAAAAAAAAAAATGTTCTATAGAAACTCCTTTCCCCCTTCACCCAAAGTAAGTGTTGGACTATTAAAGACCGAACATAAGCGACGCTTAAGTTGTTTTGTTCTCCAGGAGAGGCTCTTTCTGGCTCAGCCAGTTGCGCTGTGCTCCCGCACTTCCCCTCGCAGTTTTGTCTCAAACCCGGAGAGGGCAGAGTGGTGCAGAGGAACCCGGGCAGCGCATTTCACACGTTGCCATCGTCAGCCCTCACTGCGAGCCAGGACCCCGGCCGTCACACATGGCCCACAGACACAAAACAAACACGCCAGACAACATTTGATAAAGTCATTTTAATGGAAAATGTAAAACCCCTTTCAACTTCAATGTACAAAGCATGTGTAACACTTGCACTTTTAACAAATTAAAGCAAGCCAATGTTTTAAAAAAATACATCGTTGAATGTATATATGTATATATTTACATAGCATATTAAGTTTAATATTTAGCTTTAAAAGTTCACATAAATTTTACCAAAATGAGACAATTTTTAAATAAATTACACCTTTTGAAAACGTTTAATTGTACACTGAATAGCTTCAATAAAATACTGAAGTGTCTGTATTTAATATCTACTTTATATACTTTATATTTTACAAAGTTTACAATTATTTGGCAGTAATTTTCAGATTATGACATGACTGCTGTGCGGACTCAGCAAGATCCCAAATGCAGGCAATAGCTGGTGTCTGTGTCCTACTCTCACAGTAACTGTCTCAATGTAGTGAAAAATATCTGAATTATTTTAGCAAACTGTACAAGTCACATTTACATTTGATCAACAATATAGCATAGAATTTTGTGTTTTTCTCCAAAAATAAATACATCATCTTAAATCTTTGACATTTCACAAACTTCATGTACATTATAATACAGGACAGCAGAATGCTGCTTAATTGTTTGCAAGTCTAACATGTAATCACAGTGGCTGTGATACAAAGCTCTACTGTTGCAGTGTCATTAACAAGTAAATACGATGACTATGTCTTCTTGGCACTGATGGTTTGTGAAGCTTAAATTAGTGTGCATACCGTTCATACGTTAGAAAAAATAACCTCCATTTGACATTAACAGAAAAAAGCAGAGCGTGCTTAGTTTTCATCCATATCTTCCATTTCACCTTCATGAATCTTCAAAGCTCTCACCATTTCTTTAACTGCATGATACAAGATATTTTTAACCTGCAAGGACATCAGACAGATCTTAGCAAGGCCTACGACTAAGGAACTCTGCAAAGCAACTGCGTTCAGAACCGAGCCCTAGGCCTAGCGGATGCAAAAAAAAAACCCACAAAACACCTTTTTACACTTTTTAAAACATAACATGAAATAAATAAACCCAGCAACTCAAAGGAGAGTCATTTACACCCCTGGCATTCATGCTGCTCCTCATTGTTATTCTGTGTGAACAGCAGCGAGGAAGTAGCTCCACGCACTGCTCCGCATTTCAATGAGCCCGAGCACGCCCTGCCTTCCCAACAGCTTCCAGAGCAGAATTCATTTCCTACCTGCAGTTTATCATCATAATTGATTTCTTCCTTTGACAGCCTCAGCTCCTGCGTTAAGTGGAATGACTGTACAAGATGTTCTGGAGACACAAAATCTTCGGTTACTTGAACGCAGCTGTGAAAATTTTGCACCTATCCAAAATAACAAGAAGAGGAGACTGATAATTAGTATTTTGGGGATATTCTTTGGCAGAGATACCTGAGAAAAGAGTGGGCCTTGAGATCTCTCAAACCACACGCTTATCAGTCTAAAGGGCGTCTTTGTATGTTTTATGTAGAGAGCAATTAAGCGTATGCGACTCATCTAAGTTCGCTTCTGGCAAAAGGCACACTTTGAACAATGCACATCTGCCTGCGCTCTGTAGTCAGCTCCGACATTAATTCAACATACTCTGGTGTGTTATTCCACCCTTTTACCAGCTGCACAGGCACTGCTGCCGTCCTACTGCTGCTGCACAGCCATTTCCAAAGCACTGCGCAGGCGCTGATGCCGCGGCAGCCTTGCCCTGCAGGACCCGGCTCCTCGGGACACGCAGACACACTGGAAGCTCGCACTCTGCCAGGCACAACTTGCTTAAAAGGAAAAAAACCAAACCACGAACAAAGGGGCAGGCTCAGAAGCGCGGGGGTGAGGCACCACTTTTTTCTCTGAACACTTCTTACTGATGAGGCAACTACTGAGAGAAACAGACACCACCTCCTGCCAGCCACGTCTTATCTGGAGGACAGGAGAAAGAGAAGTGCTTCCTGGTTGTGACCTGACCACCAACTCCTGTTTGTCCTCTTCAGAAACATACAGGACCAGGTTTTCACCCCTAAACCCTTACAAATTACACTGTTTCTTCAGCATGTCAAAACCCTCATTTCTCCAAGTTCCAACAACTGCTCATAAACTTGTGCAACATTGATTCTGCAAACCTACCGAAGCCCGAGGGGGTGGGGAGGGAGCGCCTTTGCCATCCCAGCAAACAGTCCCACCCTGCTCAGCACTGATGCAGATCTGCGTGTTTTAAACCCCAAAATCTAGGTTTTTAAATGCATACTCTAAAATTTCTATTGTCATACCTGACATTCAAAAAATCTCTGGGGCCTACACAGCTGAGGACACAGCACTTCATTTAAAAATTATCTTCTTCAAAAACACTGCCCAAGTCTGATTTTTTAAAGGCAGCTTGCCCCTTCTGCAGGCGAGATCCCAGAGGGCAGCCCCTAGCTCAACACTAGTGTTGTACGCGGGGTTTCTGCAGCCTTGCAATCATCAAGGACAAAGCAGTGCCGTTCCCTCCTGCGGGTTAATCAAAACCAAAATAATTCCAGAGACGAAGAGGGTTTGTTGATGCCACACAATTTGCAAACGGCAGAAAGCCAGGAGCAGGGACAGGGCAAGAGCTGCCGAAGTGCCACCACAAGCTCCCACCAGCACTCGGGGAATTTCCTAGAGCTTTGGCTGAAACGCCTCTGTGCTGTGCAGCCAGGCTGCCGGCTCCAGCCCCCCCTTTCCCTTGCAGGCTTCCCACCCGTGTCAAGTCTCTACCTGCCCTTGTTTTCCTTTCCACCCCATGCAAATCCCACACCACTCTTTCACTTTCTCCTCACCTAGACGAGGTTTTACCCATCCCTTCTCCCCCCACTGCAGAACAGGCAATATTTGTTGCCCTCAGATCTTTCATTCTGCTATGCCCTAAACCTCCTTCCCTTCCAGGGCCTGTATTATCAGTGCACAAGCCTTTGGGGAGGAAGACAGACTTTACCCAGCCGGTCTGGTACTAAACATGGGAATGCCCTGCTGACAGCCCACAGGCAGCTCTATTTGCAATATTCGTAATACAAGCTGATACAGTGACGCACACAAACACGTATGTTCAGCAAGGATTCCCTGAGGTTTGCGGGGCAAGGACTGTAGTACTCCCACAGTTATGCCCGTTCCAGCTGAGCCGAGAGAACAGCTTCACCCCGGCCCACGCAGAGCAGAGGGTTTTCAGCAGGGCTGGGAGACGGGTGGAGCGTCAGAAAGGCTTTCAGACCTCAGCCGGGGCAGGAAAGGTGAGCGGGCACGGAGGAAAGGGCCTCCCGCGGCTCCTCGCCGCACAGCCAAGACCTCGCCGTCTCCCCCCAAGGATCAGCCGTTCCCGCACAGCTCTGCTCCGGGGCCAGTGCCCAGCCCAGCAGCTCTGCAGCCGCAGCTCCCAGATCTTTATCCTACATCCTTATCGTAACACCGCCAGGATGTCACATTACCTCCAGCATGTTATTTTACAATATAGAATCCTGCTGTTAAATCAAGATAATACCACTATAAAAAACAACATTATAATAACCTGTTCTATTATGAAAAAGTTCTGCACGTAGCCTGAACAGCAGATTTCAATCACCAACTCTAGTATTTCTTTTAATTTATCACTAAAATATTTCACAAATTTGGCTAAGAGTCACCAAATTAAGTCCAGGGAGGGCATCCCTGGAGGAGGACTGTGATACAAGATGACTCAGAGCGTAGCAGCAGAACGAACAAATAATTTAGAAGAACAATAACAAACCCCTTTTTTAGCTGGGGAAGTTTCCAAAGAAAGCTGAGGGCTTGGTGTTACAAGGGCTGGGCAGAGAACAAGGCCCAGACATTAGCAAAGCAGGGCACACTTCTCAGCTCCCCTGCTTGCACAGCCAAGAAGAAAGGAAATACAATCCCAACAGCACGTCACTCAAGGCAGATTCAGGGAAGCATCCGTACAGGAGACCAGTCCAACGCTGTATCTATTTCTGGTTCGTCCCCCTGAGAGTAATTCACTCTGCAAAAGGTACCAGCAAGGCTACTCCGACTGTCACAGCTCACAGGAGAGGCTCTCCCTTGCACCCCGGCACAGTTTGACTTTGCATACTGAAATGAGCACAAGAGGGATGTGACTGCTGTCCGCAAGTACACAGGGAGGAGAGGGAAACCTGGGAAGCAAGAGGAATGCTTTATGCTACCTTAAAATATTAAGAACAAATTACTTTAAAAGCTAGATATGAATCCATAGAAGCTGGAAAGAAAAAAGAATATATAGGAGAAATACACACAACCTTCTCCATGTCAGAGCAGTAAAATTCTAGACCTGCATGTCAGAAGCAGTAGTGTGACAACAACCCTAACTGGCTCCAGGATGGAAGTGTCTGAGCTACACTATGCAACTACAGCCAGCTGGGCTCCCTAACTTCATCCCTCAGCCTGCTCTCCTCTGCTCCACATTACTGAGGAGCAAATAAAAATAAAAATGTTAATTTACCAGCAAATTTAGTATCAGTCTTAATTATTAAAGATGTGCATGTAAATCTCAGAACACTTAACATGTAAACTTAACCTGGTATGTATTCTTGTTCAGGCTTATTTTTGAGTGTTTAAATGTGCTTTGTATATATGAAGTGTTGGTGCTGATCCCTAAGGTCAGTATTTATGCATCTCTATATACAGAGTACTACACACATACATGAAAGAACACGATGCTTTCATTTCCTCCTACGTGGCAGATTCACAGGAACTTCTCACTGAAGATGAAAAGGTTCTCAGCTTCACCCACTAAGGTTTAAAAACACCATGTTATTACCTCCTTGGTGCCAGAAGCTAGAACATTACCACTTCAAAAGCAATTTGGAGTTTAAAGCCAAGGAGATAAAGATAAGAGTGGTCTTATTTTTGGTCCTTAAACCTATGAACTGCAGGGAAGCCTGGAACAGTCCCACTACTTCATGTTTTATATTCTGCAAGGCTTTATATAATGCCACGTGCTACACGAAACAAACTTCCCAGTATGTTTGTGATTTTCTGTGGGTTCCCTTTTCACTCTTGCATCTGGGTATCTCCCTCATTTCAAGAGATCAGAGTAAGGTTACTGGAGGATGCAATACAAATCCTCTCAACTCTGGAAGTCCTAACTGCTTTAGCTTAACAAGAGCTAAGAATATCATCAATGCCAGACATTCATTCACCTTTGTGAGGGAACATCAAGCCCTGGAGACATGGTACAGGGAAAGGCAACCTGCAACAACCCAAGATTTGGTCACCTGGGTTTGGGGTTTTTCCTCTTTCTTTTGCCAAAAAACAAATCCAGACGCGTCATCCAGGGTTAACACACCACCATGTGAAACCCATCTGAAGAATCACTGGAATGACAAAGGCGTCTAGGCTGGGTGAAGCACCCTTTGCTTTCAATGCCCCAGCAACTGAAACAGCCAACAGATAGATTAGAGATGTTGCACTTGTCAGAACCACCACCTGGTCATTTTCTTCCACACAGAAAACCCTACTGCCCTGCTGATGAGGACATGGTAAGCCATTGTTTCCCCTCTGCCCAGAAGAGGCAGCGGTTGGAAGCTGATCTGCAGATCAGCAACCAAATAGCATCATCTTCAGAAAGGCCTGGCCTCACTTGAACCCAGGTGGAGACCAATGATAAATCTTTAACAGCAAGATTTACAACCCCTACTGCAGGGTGGGGATGCTCCTCATTCCTTGACACTCAGCTATCTAATTAGTGGTGCTTGACAGCTGGCAAGACAGCAAGAAACAGGCTCCATTTCCTGTTTCAACATGAAAAGGTTCATGGGGTGAAGAAATAAACAAATATAGAACTGTCCAAAAATCATGCCTAAACAACTGTGCTTTCTTCCGCTTTTCATCAATGAGAAGCAGTTCGCAGACTGTGAGAAAAGAAACCAACTACCAAACAAAATGAAGTAACAAACCCTATGTGCTAGGAGAGGACTGAAGCTTGCCACACAAATTCATACTGTTTCTCCAGAACTGCCCCACCAGCAGTACTTTTTCTTTTAACTAAGAATTAAGTCAGCCCAGCTGCTGCAAAGGTGCTATCACTCTTTCTGATGGTAAGGAAAGCTGCTGAAGGGACAACGATGACTCCTGGTGATTGATGCACTGTCTATGTATGAAGGAACTTAATGTGGAGCAGGAGAACAACCTCCAAATCCTGTTACAGAAACATCTTGTTCCACTCAAACTGTCTCTACAATTCTCCTATGGCTGAAGACAAAAACAATGACACCTGACATCCAGGTAGTTCTATCTGCTTGGGTTGCTTTCCGTGCCTCTCTGGGGTTAGGTTAACATGCCATTTTGAAGAAAAAAAACATACTAAGCTGACTTTGCCATGACTAACAGCAGTGTATTTGGGAATTTGCTAATAAAATGAGAAGTGGAGAAAAGTGGTTAATAAAAGGTGGCTTGTTTTTCATTTTAACGGAAAAAAGGAACAGTATTATTTCAAGCATTCAAGTTGCTGTATGTTAGTACTGGCTAGTCATCTACACAAGCAGATGTACCTTACTATACATTCCAATACACTAATAGCTACCAGTAAGAAAATAAAATCTAATTAGAATACAGATGTAGTTATGTCTCTGAAAAAAGTTATTTTATTGCCATTATGTTACTCAATCCTGTATGTCTAAACAGATGTACATTACCTGATGAAGTGCTCCTGCTGGTAGAATAATAGCATCACCAAGAAACTGAATAATGGTACAGGTTTTTACTCCATATTCTTCAAGAAGTCTTTGGCGAAGTTTTTTGTTCACGTACCAACTCTGATCACGTATTGGATCGTGCTCTGGTAAAACTTCTAAGCCTTGCTCTTTTGCTATCTGGAAGTACAGAAAAGATCCCAAGTCACTTTCGAAAAGAAGCAGAACCTTTTGCTGGGAAGTTGCAAGTATACCTAACTTGCAAAGCAACACTACTGTGTTCCCAATACCCAAATGAGAATTTTAGTCAGGGATTCAAAAGAACCTCAAAGGAACTGGGAAGTCCCACTGAACCGAGGGTATCTGCAGAACTCCCACTCCACAATGCAGAGCTTTAAAGAAATCGGCACAATGACCTATTAATAAGCAACACGCTGTGTGACTTCTTTCATCAAGAAGATAAAATCTGACCTCAAGAGTTCCTATGCTGCCAGTTCCTCAAGCTTACCACCTTCAGTTGACACAGACATGCAACACCACAACCTCAGCTCAGGAAAAAAGCAGCAGATAAAACTAAGAGTCTCATGGTCCCAGGCAACCCACTCTAGGTGACTGAGCATGGCGCTGGACAAAGGGACCTCAAGAGGTTGCCTTCCAATCGCAACCACGCTGTGATAAGAAGTTATTTGCCTACCATCCTACCAAGGAATTTGGAAAAAATTATGAACATAGAAAGACAATACTTCCTGACAGAGGTAAACTTAACTGCAACAACCATTTCTCATCACATTAACCGCAGGGGAACAAATAGTACCCTTAATCAATGGCGAATTAATGATTCATAGTGACTAAAGATAAAAAACACATATCCAATCCATCTGTCATGACTCGAGACAATTATCTCATTAAAAGCAGAGATTTTTTTACTCATATTGCTTTTAAAAATACTTTATTACGTGATGCAGAGCTTGAAACTGTTCTTTTGTATTATCACCTTTCTTCTGTACTAAATGAGATACAGAGATTTTATCTCTTACCCGCAGGCAGAGTGGTCCCAAGGTCTAGTCATTAATTAATCTCCAATTCAGTATTTCAAAAATACCACCATACTAAAATTACAATTCATTTTGAATACCATAGCAAGCTGTGGCAGCAAATGACAAACTTTATTACATAGTATATTAAGTGCTTTTGTTTTAAACCTGCTGCTCAAAGAGTTTCACAATATCCCTTAATTGCTCTCAAAGAAGAAACGCTGAATAATACTCATTGACCACCTATTACCTTGTATTCAGGATTTGTTCACAACTTCCAAACTGAAGAGCCACCACTTACTTTTAGCATCTTTTTGAATACTTTTTGAATGAACAGAAAAGCCTTGCTGTAGAATTCATAATCTCCTGTAATTAGCTCTATTTTGGTTACTAATGCTCATTTTCCCTAAGCAAATGTTTGAGTCACCAGAGGACAGGTGCCCTGGGACCGAAACACTGCCTCAGTGCCCAAGAGCATCTTTACTGCTAAATTTCTTAGGCTCTTCCTGCTCGCAGTAGAGACCTTGGCCTCCCATCTGTTTATGGACCCCTTTGGTTTATCCACTTAAAACTCATTTGATTTTTTTTTCCCCACAGACAGTGAAAGACTTCTTTTCCTCAAGCAACCACTTTAGTGATATTTTGGTATTTCTATGTCATCTGTCAAGACTGCCTTCTACAACATGAAAACGTGGTAAAGACAGGGCACAGAAAACTTCTTCCGAGATGCTATCTCTAAATTTAATGCCATTGATGACTACCAGTGGTGGATATTCGTCCCAGGTGGCAAATAACAACCTGAACGGTTCTGATATGGCTCTAAGTTGTTCATCACATGCTGCCAAAGGAAGAGCTGCACTGTAGCTAATGCTGAAGAAGTTTGCTGCCCTTGGGTACATTATCCCCTACCCACTTTCATCTTCGCTAAGAGCCAAGGCACGTTCTTTGAGCTAACTGACATGACACGGACTCCTGATGAAGATTAGTGGCTGCTAGGTTGCAAGGTCGGGTTTTTTTGCACGAGACAATTGACAAAAATTTCAGCATCTGATACTGCAAGAATGGATCAGTGCCAAAAAACATTATCCTACAAATCCCAATACTAAAAAAAAAAAAAAAAAAAAAAAAAAAGAAAAAAAAAAGAAATTATTCTTTGTATTAGAAAAGGACACGAACAGATCTCCATGCCCTCCTGAGCCTTCAGAGTTTGAGCCTTCAGAGTTTGCAGGCTACCTGTAACTCTTAAGAGGTGAGTACGTATCATGTTACATATTTTATTTGTTGACTGATGTAGCAGGTCAAATATGATTTACGTGCTATAAAGAATTTTGCTTCCCCCGCTTCCCTAAGCTTAGGGGTGGGGTTTGTGGTTTTTGCCAGACCCCTCCGATTTACCAGTTACTTAGATTACTTCTATAAAATATCTATTATAAATCTAACCTTCTGCAGAAACTCCCTTATCTTGTCAGCATCTTTGCCAGCATAAATGTGCCATAAAGCACCAGGTAATTCACTTGAATCTTTCAACCGCTTCCTTAAAAGGTCATCCAAATCCTCCTCTTCAAACTTCTTCAAAACTCCTAAGATTCAACAGAAATATTTTTTTGAAGTGAGACAAAGAGAGAACTGAAACTAAAACACCTTTTTTTTTTTTTTTTCATTTCTTGTGTGAGACTGAGCAGATAAAAGCTTGCCGAATACAACAGAAGCCCTCAGACGATCCTCTTGTTCAGTGTTTGGAGTTAGTCACTAGAACACGAATGCCATAAATACCTTTAAAAACATCATTTAATTTTTAAACTTTTTTTTTTACACCTCTTGAATTTGATAAAGCACATCCTCCTAGCTGAAATAAACAAGCAGAGCCAGCACCAAAAAATTAAAAGATTAAGAAGGTGTTTTCCTGCAGTCAGCAAAAGCAGTGTTTTGCGTGCCGTTCTGCAGCACCTGGTGAAAGAGCTAGAGCTCTCCCAATATGCTCAAGTTTTGCTGCTATTAACTCAGTGCATACACAAGTGAAAACAAAGCGAGTAAGAGACAGCAAACCTATCTGCAGCTCTATTACTCACACCCCAAATCTACATTGGCCGATTATGGAATAAGAGGACAAAAGAATAAGGAGAAAGAAAACTACTTCAGTGATTTAAAGACTGTTTCACATAAGCAAAACACCTCATACAGAGGACTAACATACACCAATTTAAGCTCTCCGGTGCTGAAAAATTACATTACAGTCCAAATTCAACAGGGCAAACACAGTGCATCCAGAGGGAGCAGAATAAACAGAAGGTTTGGCAAACACATCATCCTGACGTAACTACCACAACTTCCAGAGAAAATCCTTCATCCTGCACTTTCATGAGCTCTGCCAGCCCCAGCACAGGAATGGTACATCAATTATAAGCAATGGCAAAAAAAGTGAAAAGGTTTTGTTCGAAATACCATTTCATAATTCATGAACTGTGCTGTATGTTACGTGGAATTAATGTGTATGCACATTCTTGAAACAAAGAATCAGGTTCAAGTACTTATGTACATCTTTTCATCTGCTTCAGAAGAACAGTGTCAATTTTAAAAGTGGCAGATCAGTCAGCCCATCTACAGCTCTCACGAGGAGCTTCCCTTTACCTGATTTGGAAAGTACTCCGTTTCCTTTCGCTATGCCAACATAAACAAGAATGTTCACGACATCAGAAACTTCAATATGGAGATTTGTGGTTCCTATATCATGGTCTTTAGTAGCAGCCACACCTATGTTACAAGATAAAATTAAGATTTGTTGTGTTGTGTATTTTACCTTCAAACAGAAATGTACAACAGCTAACTGAGAAGGAATTTCTGAAAGTACACCAAGCATCACAGAACAGCATTTTATGTACAGACAGGCTTTAATGTGAAAATACCGAGATGCACAAACCGCAAACATGCTTTTCTTTCACTTGCTAAACAAGAAAAAGGTACTTTTTAACAAAGACCTTGTGATATCTCTTAGCCCAGGTAACTGTCCCTACCTAGCAGCTGTGTCAGAACAAAACACATTTCAGCAGAATGATCGAAGACCTTTCCTGACCGCTACGTTCTGTCCCAACCTTGCAACCTTTCAGTTTGTTCAGGGCAGAATATAAGTAAAATGAAAACACGGGGTTATCAAATCAAGTGTCTCACTTTTACGCCTGGCTGTAAGCTGAGTTCTTAACCAAAAGAAATCCCCAAGCAAAGAGGAAAATTAATTTTAATTTCAAGAGGTGAAAACATAAAACCTAAGTCAAAAGGACATTTCAGAACACTAAGCCTTGCAGCAGTATTACATAAAAGCATCATTAATGATTCAGTTCTTCCGACCCATGCCTTGATCACTATTGTTAATATGTTTATTTCAAAGGATGTCTGGAGAACTTTTTAAATCAAAGCCATCATACCACAAATTACAACTAATTTCTTCTCCTATTACAACAATTTGTACAACAGAATTGAACAAATTTGTTTGCAAAAGGAGCAGCTGGAAAAAGTCTGAGGGAAACAACCTTTTCTAAAGAGTTTTTTGAGTGTACAGTATACAATACAAATGATGAGAAAAATGCTGACTTTTATTTATGGCCAGAATTATGAACGCAGTAATAGTTCATGAAGTATTTTGTCATATGGCATTATTAAAGACAGGATCTCTCTGTGTAGAAGTAGCTAACCGTTTACATGCTTCAGAAGACAACAGCAGCACAAGAAAAGATAGAAAGAAATGCAGAAGGAAATAAGCTCTCATGCCTGAGGTGCATGTACTGTTACTACGCAAGTCAGTAAAGTGTTCCTCCTACATTCAGTGAACAATTACCCTCCAAGCAAGCTCAGCTTTCTATCAAGCACTAGAACGTGTGATATTCTACACTTTTAAGGGAAGAGGTAACTGCTACACTTCTAGGGTGTACTCACCATATGCACTGCATAGTCTGGGTCCCAAATCTGGACGGACAAAAAATCCTGGCAGATGAGAAGCCAAGTTCAGTTTTCCTTCTGGACTACAATATTCAGGCAAGGGTAAACTTTTTAGTAAGTCATCATATCTGGAGGAGAAAAGAAAGAAGAATGTAGTTGAATTTGTGTCATTGCACGGAGAGGAAAGAGAAAACCAACATGGAGATTGACTTAAGAATATCTAATATTAAACTCAAATACCTTGCTGGCATCATAGCCTTGAAATCTTCCCCAGAGGGCCAATCTTTCAGTTTTAGTAGAGCTGTTTCCCCATTTTTTATTTTCTGTCGTTCTGCAAGTACCATAGAAATTACTAGAAACAGATACACTGTAGATGTTTTACTTTATGCAACTAAAACAAGTAACTGAACTCTTAACCTGTCTAGAAAGATGCCCTATCAAAACCAGGCAATAATTAATTTCAAGACTCAAGAAGGATACAAAACAAACTCAACCAGTTGATGTACAATGGAATTTGTTTGGTTTCTAGTCAGACCTAACTTGTATATTAGAGTATCTCTAATTCCGCTTAGGTACAAACTGCAAGTTTCCATCAGATTCTCTGGAAACGGGTCACCTAGAGCTTTCTTTTTAAACTAAAGTTTCTTCAAAGCTTCAAGATCCATAAAGAGTATCTTTAACTGCAGTTTTCAACATTGACTGTGTTCAGAATCAATGGAATAATACATTTGAAGTAACGTACTTGAAACATCTTCAAAACCATCCCAGAACTCCTTGACATTGGCGTTTGAAATAATACTGTCTTTGCAATTCAAGATATCAGCTTGCTGGTTTCCAAAATCTAGACTAATTGACTCAGCTTTCCACAGACTGAAGTTCATTTTCTTATGCATACCGGATACTAAGACAGGCTGTAAAAAATAAAATTAAAAAAACAATACTTAGCCTTTTGGAAGTGATCACCTCCTTCAGTTAACCTGGAGTACAAATGCATCCAAAACACACACTGAAGACCTCTGCCTCTACTGAACTGTTAAGACTCCTCCAACAGCAACCATATCCAAGATGTCATACATGCATCTTTTTGAAACATGAATCTCAGTAACAGTGATTTCTTTATTATTAGCAGATAACTGAAGTTTCAACTACAGGAGGTTCATATGTGGGCTATACCCGACAAGGTTTTGTCCACGGCTAACAATGCATTTGCAAACATGGAATTAGGCAAAGCTGTCCTCTAACACAACTTCCCCCTCCTCGAGTTCATACTGAGGTCAGTCTATAGACTAAATGGCTCAATACCTACCCTTCCTTGTTTCCAGCACTCTTTGAAGAGCTTCCAGTTGTTGTTGTTTTTATGGTCTCTGAGCCACAAAACATGCTTATCACAGATCCACGAATACTGAATATCACTGTACAGTTTATTGCAGTCATCCTGAATACATTTCCTATCATCCTTTGGCTCATCTTTTATTTCAGATTTTACATTTATCTTTGGTGCTCTATTTGGAGGAATCTTGTTTTCTACTACTGAAGCAATTATGTCATCAAGAATGTTTGGCATAGTCCTTCCACTCTTGCCACTCTATTAGAAAACAAACAAGTGTTTACTTAAACAATGTAAAAGCAAATAAAGTTAATGCAGTTTCTTTTGCAGAAGAACGACAACATTTCATTGTCAATTAGGAGCCTGCAATTACAATCTACTTCCTTTGTAGAAAACTGCATGCATTCTTACGTGGAAAAAGTTTGAAACCTACGTGTTAACCAGGGAATGAATTATTACAAAACTCATTATATTGGAATCTTTACTTTGTCAGGTTAAGGCTTTATCCAACTTCATGGACATTTGCTTCATAGTATGTATCAATTATCATGACGTGTATATATAAAAATAAATAATAGCTTAACAAAAATGTGTGTGCATAAAGTTTTAATTATAATCTAGTATTTAAAGCAATACAGCTATCAGACTGCTCTAACTACAACGTACCAAAACACATGATAGAGATTTTCAACTCTCGATATAAAACACGGGTGTCTTGTAAACACTTACTGCTGTTCCTGTAGAGTAAACTGGAGCAAAAGCAATACCAGCGTCTGTAGAACCTAGACGCAGTTTGCCTGCTGTTGTAGTTAACAAATCTCGTAAGGTTGAGCCCTGCTCATTGTTCTGGGACGCAGGAGGGGAGCTTTTACAGTTTTGGGACTCCAAATTATCCTGGTCCTTCTCTTCCTTTGAATGTTTTCCAGAAGGACATTCTTTATTCTCTAAAACGAAAATAATCACTGGAAGTTTACACTGTTGTATCACGATGCAGACATAAGAACAGCACCAGTATCCTGCATTTTATAGTGGTGGTAATATGCTGTAGCACTAGTGCTTTATTCACCTGAAAACACACCAGAGGATGAACCAGATCCTTCAAAATGCAGTCAAACAGTGTGACCATGAAAAGGCCTTCCTCAGCATCTCAGACATGCAGCTGAGTGAGTGCCTGTCACAAATGAGAGATGCTGTAGCTGGAAATACTGCCACATTACACATGCATTCCACTAGTGGCTCTTCTGGGAACAGATTCTGATGCCACCAGGAGAAGGCATTACAGTTTCAAGATTAACATTAAGAGGGGAAAGAACATCATCTTTTCTTTTAGTTGAACAAAATACTGTGTGAATTTTTCCTAATTGATTCCATTACATATCACTGGTGCCCCCAAAGCCATGGACATGATATGACCATTTCAAACATATACCTTTCTTTTCTTCTCTGGCTTTCTGCTCCGCAAGATCAGCTAACCAATGCAGTGGGGACTGGGATTCAGGCGGTGTTAACTTGCTGTCTGTGCTTACATCACTCCTTGGACTTGTATTACCATTTGTCTCAGACTTTTGAGGAGTATTCTGCTGTTGAGACTCAGGTGTGCACAGAGAAATTTTATTACTGTGGTTAAGGACATTCTGCAAAACCTGTATAAGAACAAATTTATTTTTAAGTATGTAACTTTGCTTTAATGTATTTCAAAGACAAGGCTAGCATTTAACCATCGTATATGCAAATTAAAATGCAACTGCTACTATTCAAATGTAAAAACCCACAAGAATCAGAACATCTGAACAAACTGCAATGCATACATGCATTTTAGACTCACCTGAGACACACCATTCATTGCAGGGAGCTTGCCAGCTTGCGTGCTCTGCTTGCTGGTACACTGACAATGGGATTTGATTTCAAATTTTTCTCTAATATTGTGCATAGCATCTAGAAGATCTGTCAAAACTAGAAGACAATTAAGAAGAAAACCATCAGCAGCTCTCAATCATCTTGTGACCTTCTTTACAATACACACACTGTGCTGCTAAAATGCTATCTCCAAACCTTTTAAAAATTTAAACTATTGAAATTGCTAAATTTAACACTCAAAAATACTATAAAAAAGACTGTCCGGTTTACCTTAAAGCTCATGCAGAAAGAGACAAGGTCTTTAATTAAGTAATTGCACACTACTCTTCTGAATAATCTAACCTTTGCTCTGCATTCCCATTGCAAGGCACACACCAAGCCAGCCACTCATTCATTATTTACTCCTCATTGTTCAGCGGGTGCCTCATTGCTTCATTTAATAAAACCATCAAACTACAGACTGAAGTGATCCCCGTTTTGACAAAAGAATTAGTATGTGATCATGTCATTTAAGGCTGTTTGGTAATGGGTATGCACAGAAGAACAAAACTGAGCTCATGTAGGTAGTCTTCACTGTGCTGTTTCCAAATGAGTGGTTCACTTCACAATTTACAATTAAAACCAGTTTCAGTCTGGAACCTGTTCTGGGGAATGTCACAATTTGAATGTATTATGGAATCTAACCAACCTTCTTTTCTACCTGAACTAACATGCAACCACCCATAAAATAATGGCTGGGTCTGTACCTCCAGCTTAAAATAATTTAGGAATTTACTTAACAAGTTTAAGGGCACATTTCAGTTTTCTGTTCTCTGCTCTGCATCAGTGTTGCCAGAGATCCCAAGTAAAGTTGTGCTAACAACCACCACCACACCTAACCACACTTCTTCATAAAACTTGGTTGTAAGAAAAATTCTGAATAGTAACTATTCTAAGATTTTCTTTCAACGGCTAAGGTCAGATTTATTAAGTATATTCTAGTTGTTTTATTCTGCTCTGAAGAGGTACAAAATAGTAACAAACACACTGAATTTCCTCACTGCCTGTCCCCAAAACCCCTTCAGACATCTGTCAGCGTACTTCTCTTTCTCTCTTCATCGCCTGTGCCCCTTGCTGTTAACTGCCCAGAATCACTTGCCTTCCTGCAATGATTTGACACAATTTGCAGGTTTTTAAATGGAAAATGTGACATTTAAAGAAACAATTCTGGCCTCTCTTCACAGAAAGACCTGGGAAAAAACCACATCCTGTTCGCTCACAAGTCATCTTACCAGAGCCTGGAATAATCTGTGTTGGCATCAGGTGTTTGTGATCATGAGGCTGGCCCTTCACGCACTTCATCCAGGCATATAACTCCTTATCTGCAAAATAACATTGCCAATTGTTTTACTTTACTTACAGTGGTACAGAGACAGAGCTAACTAACATTTTTCAGATTTGTTTTAGTTAGAAATGGTTTTCTACCCATACTGTAAGTCTTCTGTCCTGGTACCCTGCATGACAAAGATTGGCATACAACAGCTACTTTTCACAATACGGGAAAAAATGGAGTTTTAACAATACCGAAATCGCCGCATCAGTTACAGAGACCTTGCCAATAACCTCGAAGTTTCAAACTATATCCCCTTTACTACATTTAGCAAGTTGCCAGTTCAGCTAAGCCAAAATCCTTCAGTTGCTATTAAGGCGGTGAGACTCCCTTGGTGAAGTCTAACACAGAAAAGAGACACAATTAGGCTGCGATTGTACGGTTAATTTAATGTGACACAACCCATGCTCCAACTGAAAAGTGGCTGTCTTCAACCAGAGAGGGCCAAACAAGCCAGAAAAATGAACTTTTAACGGAATCAATTCTCTGATTCGGCCTACCATGCAGCTGCACCAATGTTACTGGTGGCACAAAGCAGAGGGAAGTTGCATCATGGATTTATGTCAGATTAAAGCAACCATGAAACCACAGGTCTGTATGTACTGGTTGAAAATCATTTGTGGTGGCATAGAGGCCCTAACTGGTAGGAGAGAGGCTTTCTATAAAGTTTCAGGAAGACTGTCCCTGACAGAAAAATATCAAGTGTAAAGACAAGACAGAAGGAAGAGAGTAAAAAATGTCTGCCCAAGCATCTGGTCACCGATCTGCTATGTGATTAGGGGGCAGAAACAGGAATGCAATTTCTCTCTCGACCCCCAGTCTCGTACCCTATCCACCGAACTGCTAGTTTTAAGAGACTCTTCAAATCTTTTTGCTAGTTTGCTTAGCTCTAGTAAGCTAAGGAGTACACTAACAGAAGCATTTAGCACATTTAAAGCATTAGTTTCTTACACTGCAATAGATACACAACATACCAAATGTTCCTTTCAGATAAATATTAGATTTGTTAGCTATTTTGTAGGTTTTGTAACTCCTAAAACATTGAAACAGGCAACTGGTCACGAACAGAAATAAAATCTAAAAAACAAAATAACATGTATCTATGTAACGTATTTTATCACGGAAATATTTATGCCGTAACATGGCATTCCACTTGATGGTGCCAAGACCTGTCTAAAGGTAACAACGGATGCACATTCATTCATTCATGTAGTAAAGTAATGGGAGAAGTCGTTGATAAAATATCTGAATATAGAATATTTAGACCTCTAACATTCCTGCCGAAGCAGGGGTAAACCAGTGTATTCTCTGTTAGATTTAGCAACTGTAACTACCAGTTCCAGGAAAAATGGTGTAATATAAAGTGCTATTATATAGAAATGGGTGGGCGGTTCCAAACTTTGTAAGAGAGTGCCGAAGGAGAGAGTTCACACGAATCCTACAGCATCATTAGAAATAAAGCTGCAGAGAGGGAAGCTATCGTACTTCTGCTTTCGCATGTAACGTTGTGAGGAACAGTAAGGAGAAAGTCTTCCCTGTTAGAAGACTGAAAAGAAGCCTGCTTCTGTATACTGTTTTTTTAAGCTTTGAAGACGTTTTACTAAAATTTTCCTGGCTGGTTAACATGCACACTATAAAAAGCCTCTGACTGCATGTTCCCACTAGGGTAAATAATGTTCGGCGTATATCCCAAGCCACAGCAGATGGATGCACGCACATGCGTGCACACAGACTTAAGCCAGTTAAGAGCTGCTGAAGCAGCCTCCAGCATTAAAGCATTAATGACTGTTCTTGGTGTTGGAAAACACCGACACTAGTTCCCTAGAAACTTCAGGCTTTGATGGAAGTCTCTCGGAACATCCTATAACCGCAGTGTAGGAGGCCTCTCACTGCAGGCCAAGGACAAAGTGGATGAATCTCTCAATTTAGTGAAGATTTGCCATGTAACAGTTAAACTTTATTTTACCAACATTGCACATCTGTGACATTATGCTGCTATGACAAACATGGAAATGCTTTTCAAAACAGCATTATACTTCAATCAGTTCCTGGCGCAGTGTTTGACCGCAGGACTGTGCCAGGGCACAGTGCCTGCCACCCAGGGGAAGGCAGCCCTTTCCAATAAGCAGGCTGAGCACCAATGTCACAGCTGAGGGCTGAACGACCAGACCAATCTTCCCATCTTCCTCCTTTCAGCTGCAACCAGGCTGGGTCACTCAGACATCACAGGTTTGAAAGTCAGTCCTGTTACACTTCACTACAGACTACACTAGACATTTCCATTAAAGCACAGGAATTAGGTTAAACTGAGCACATGTGTAGGCTGCTGGATTGTGAAACCTCCATTAACACTAATTTTAAATACTATGTGAAGTATTTTTCTCAATTTTTTTTTTTTTAATAAATTAGGCTGTTAGGTCAATATGACAAACCATGTATTTCTGAAGGGAGGACTCCAGACAGTACTCAAATCAGGGCAAGTCTTAACAGCAATGAGTTACCATAAAGCAAGGAGGCGTAATGGAGTTCCAGTCTCACAATTGACGAACAAGATTTAACCTTGAGGGGCAAGGCACAAGTAATCCAAGACAATCCACACAGTAAGACTGAAAAGCAGACAAAGACCTAAAATAGCCCCCAGAGCAGTTGCTTTCTGAATGACCGATTCTATGTCTACTGACAAAAAAGGAGGTGAAAAAGATTTAAGAGAAACAAAAACACACAAGCAGGAATTTAACACTTTACAGAAAGGCAGTTACACTAGAGGATCAGCAGCTCTACAACAAATGAGAATAAACAGCCTACACAACACTCTAGTTCATAAAGAACTGACCTCTAGAACTTTTTCTTTCCTTTGCCTTGTAACAATCTAGGCAGACCACAAATCCACATTTTTGGCAGACCCAATGAATGTTAAATAATGTGGCTTCACATGCATCACACATCTCACGGACTCCTCTCACTGCTCTCTTCCATGCAATTTTGGCTGAAATACAAAATAAGCAGAATAAAAGGACAGAAATTTAAATGCAAAGCACAGAATGAATAGTCTTTATAGATGAAGCATTTGTAATTTTCCCCTCAGACTCAACCGGGCATGTGGGGAGCAAAGCAATCCTTCATAAGCAGACCATCAACATCTACCCCCTTGGTTGTGTTACACAGCATCCCCATTAAATGCTACTATGAATACACTATAAAGAAATTAAAGCATCCAAAAACCACAGACTGAAGTAATACAGAAAGAATATTCCCACTCGACATGAGTGGGTTGCAAGTATGAAGGAGGACTTCTGTAACATATACTTTTATCCCCATGCAATGAAGAGAGCTGGGTTTTTCACCTGATGGGCTATAGAACACTCATTTAATCTCAAGGGCAGCCAAACTGGGTGAGTTGGATGGTTAAAGTCAGCAGGCGGGGAGGGAGATGCCTGCTCTAGAGACCTGCCCCACCTCCTCCTCCTCGTATTGCCTGCCCTTTTAAAGCCTGTGCCCATTTGCCAGGGGCCAGGAGGACAGGCTATCTGTGGCTTTGGTGAGGAGGAGGTAACGCTGTTAACACACGCTCCGTGGGGCTCATGCTGTCACACTATTCTCCGTTTTTTTGGGAAAGGGACACATCAGAAACACATCTGTTGGCAGGAGTCAGTACCTGGCTCGCTGTGGACCTTGGCTTGCAGCTCGACGCTCTGGCCGGCGAGCTGGGGGCCAAGCTGGAAACCAAGGCTGCTCCAATCCCAACAGCAGCCTGGCCCTGGCCCAGCACAGCCGCCAGCACAGGGAGGGGGAACGGGCCGGCCCCACTGCGGAAGGCCTTTGCCCCTTCCCGACATACCCTCTTACAAAATAACCCAGGAAAATCCGAAAGGAGAGTCCAGTGGAGTGAGCTACTCAAAAGGAAGCAATGGGTCCTGACGAATGCAAACACTGGAGTAGAACTGCAGAACTCTTGTGAGCATTTGAGATTTCCTTACCGTCTTTTTTCACCCAGGACATGGCCGTTTTCTCAGATGTTACTAACTGACAAAATTTATCACCTATGATATCTAGAATATATTTGGAAGTTTCTAGGTCCAGTTCATCATCTTCATAGTTTTCATGTGTCCATAAACTCAGTGCTTCATCATCATATTGATCAGGAGAGGAGAAACCATCTATCCTAACCACTCCATTCTTACTAAAAGATAACCTAAAAATGAAAACAGATAATTTAACTGCATATATCATCACATTCTGTGACCTACAGTTTACTTGCTAGTTTGCCTTACTGTCTATGTCTCACAAGAAGTAAGTTTTCTTTACTTTCTTTAGCATCCTGCATGTTTTTTAATTTAAAAATAAATCCTACTGCCAAAATGATTTAAAAATGAACAGTAAAGGATAAGGAAGAATAGAATCCATTTACTCCCTGTAAAGTTTATTGGCTTTGCAAAACAAACGGTAAAGAAGCACGGAATCTAAAACTAACTTTTTAGGCAATTTTTGCATTCAGTTTTACTCACCATTCTCTCTCTGTAACATTTACCGCTTTAAAATTGCAGACAGGAAAATTCTCTTTTTTTTTTTTTTTTTTGTTCCACCTATTCCTCACCTTTCATTTTCAAAGTGTCTGTGACAGCAATCACTTAAGAGTCCTCTTTTATAGATCATTCTATCCTACCACTCATACTCAGAAAACGAGCTCGAACACTATATTTAAGCCTTTCTAGGCAGATCACTAATACAAGATAACATTTTTGTATCCACTAATTTCTGACCTTTAAAATAACTAAAGGTTTTCCTGTTATCCTACTGGATACCGTGCCACTAACTCTGCCTCTATTTAGCCTATTTTTAAGCAGTAACAATTGATTATTTCTTCTTGCATAATACAGGATAATTCATTATACATATGCATTTATTATAATAGTTAAGGAATTTTACAGCAAAGCCAGTAAAATAGTCCTGAATTCAGAACTAAGTATTAAAAATTATATTTAGATACGTATTTAATGAACAAGAAGAAATTATGAATTTTCAGTTACGATAATGACTTCCAACATTAGCGCAAACTTCATTTACAATTCAAGCCCTGATATCTACACAAAATGAAAGTAATTCAACTGGTGTAAAATTTACCACAAGATATTAGAAACATTCAGATTTTTAAATTCCTAACTGTGTTTTAAGATGTTGGCAAAGCTTTATGACTGATGTTCCCTCCTTTACACAGGAGAAGAAAAAAGAAAAAAAAACCCATGACATTGCCACATTAGGAAGCAAATATTCTTACGCAGAAGATATTCTGAGTCCAACCCTGAAATGATTCCTGTAGGACTACCAAGTCTTGTAACTTCATTATAAAAAATTAAACACCATCTAGGGAGCAATTTCCCATCCAAAACGAGTTGGATATATACCGACAACACAGCCCACGTGCAAATTAAAGCCAGTTTGGTCCGTCTCAATAGCTGTGCTGCCTGCACCACGTACACGACG